>NC_052058.2:24238046-24433046 GCF_903992535.2 Arvicola amphibius | reverse complement strand
TAGGCAAAACCCACGACATTAGTATGATGGGTATGGGGTACAGCATGATTGGATACGACATTCGCATATTGGGTCAAACTAGGTCACAGCTGCTGTTTTACCAGATTTCCCAGAAATACCATGAAAGATGTTGACATTGACCACGAACTCTGTCTGTCCTAGTTTTGGCACCAGATGTCTCCTGACTGGTGGGTGGCACAAGGTGCTGCCGTCAAGGTGCAAGTGACAACTGGGATTGTTGTGCAAGTTTTGCAAGCTTGGTGCTTCTCCGTTGCTGATTGCCATCTACCTAGGGCATGTGCTAAAAGCGGCTGCAAGCAGGCGTTATGAGTTGGGGTCTCACATAAGTAGTACTTGGTGTGCTCTAATACAAATCCCTAGTCTCTGGAGCACGTGGCCATAAAGCCTGTTTCAACTTTTGAATGGAATTTTTTGGGATTATAAATAACATTATTTCCACTATCTCTTTCCTGCCTCTATGCCCTCCCATGGACCCTTCATTGTGTTCGAATTCATGGCTTCTCCTTGTTTGACAACAATTACTATTCAAATGTGATCTGCGTTTGGTTGCAGGACCTCCTGAAAAGACCCTCGTTTTCAAGGGTGGTGGAAGAGTTCCTTGAAACTCAATAATCGGAACCAACAGATGCAAGAGGTTTTTTTGTTTTTGTTTTTTTTTGTTTTTTTTTTTGGTTTTTTGAGACAGGGTTTCCCTGTGGTTTCTAGAGCCTGTCCTGGAACTAGCTCTTGTAGACCAGGCTGGCCTTGAACTCAGAGATCCGCCTGCCTCTGCCTCCCGGGTGTTGGGATTAAAGGCGTGTGCCACCACCGCCCGGCAGCAAGAGGTTTCTTTATTGATTATACAGGTGCCTGTGGTGTGTTGGCAGCTTATGCCAACTGAGCACACCCAGAACGAACTCTTTACTCTGCTTTTATAAGTTTGTCTTTTTACAGGTTACATGGGTGGCATAGTAACAGTAATTCTATTGGTGGGGGCTTAGGTCATCTTGGGGACAGTCCCGTTTGTTCCCAGGTTTCTGGCAAGGCACACTTCATCAATTTGACAGCTGTGGTAAGGGAGCCTTGAGGGGGGGCTTAGTCCGGTCAGCTAATCTTTTGACCAGATGCAACCCATAAAATATCCTGCTGTGGTGCCAGTTGTCCATAATGGAGACAGTCTCTGACCCAAAGGTCACCTATCTCTGTCTCCTAAAGGTTAGCTCAGTTCACATCTGTCTTTTATCAGGACTGGCCAGGACACCATTCTCAATTTATAGGGGGAAGTTCTGGTCTTGTAAATGAAACAGCCAGTCATAAAATAATCTAAGCTTCCCAAACATCTGAGAAAACAGCTCCCTGTGAGTGAATGATCCTTGATCTTCTGGGAAAGCTGCTGATGGTCTGTTCTCATTCTCCCAGACTTGTAACTACATATATTTTCCTCATTTTTGGAATCTGTCTGTCTGTCTGTCTGTCTGTCTATCTATCTATCTATCTATCTATCTATATATTTATTTATTTTCTTATTCTTGGACTCTTCACTCCTAGCTATGAAATAAAGGGTTGGCTACACTGGACATTGACTGTGTAATGGCATACACACACACACACACAGACACACACACACACTCACACACACACACAAAGGACCCAGTGCCTTGGAGGAGGAACAGGAAGTGCTCTGAGAGAATGGAAGATTTTACTAAACTATAAATTTCCTAGATTAGGGTTTTGTCTCACCATAGTGTGGAAGGACAAACCTGGAGGGATTTTGCTGTCTGAGGTATTTGATCTCTGCTCACCCAGTAGGGTAACTGCTGATGTCTTGCTAATGAGGGACTCTCTTTAGTGTTGTGCTTTGAGCAGCCCCACCCCCACCCCCAGACCACTAGAAAGCAGAGCAGACCAGACTGCAAATTGCAAGGTTTAACTCTTTTATTGCAAGTACAAGTGGGTACAGACAATAACTGGCTGGCCAGGAACTTCCTCTTCACTACCCTGAAGCAACAAGGTACAGATAGAGAGAAGTTAAAAATTCCTTTGTGGGGTTAGTTTTTAAAAGGTGCAATCAATAAAAAAGGCTTTTTGAAGTGGCTTTTTGCACGGGTGCAAGGTTTTCTGCTCCCTCCTATCCTGCTAAGTCAGCTTTCTCTTTGTTTTTCTTTGTCACCAGATGGTGGGCTGGCTGGGCTAAATGACCTTGTGCTTGGAATCTCCCCATGGGAAGGAGGAGGAAAGTGCTGCTAGTCTGTGATTTTAATTTTAAAACATTTTGCTAGGAAATTTTCGTCCCTTTGAAAATAAGGGGTGAGGATCTCTCAGATGGCCATCAGGAACACCAGTAGGAGGTACCTTACAGGTTCTTTCCAGGATTCCCTTGTTCTGCTGTAAGGGGACCACAAGCCATGCCATGGTGAATGTTGGGGCCACTGTCCCCAGACCAGGAAGAGCAGGTTGGCTGAGCTGTCAGAGCTGCTTGGACAGGGATGAACCATTAGCCAGACAGGTTCTGTTGTTCTTTGTGGTGACCTGGGTAGTGGCCCTTGGTCTCGGAGCTTTGTTAAATGTGGATTCCCTGGGGAGGAGGAGGGGGAAGGCTCTGCCATCCTGGCATGAGAGACTATGAGCTTATATAATATTGTTGTGTCATACTGTGTAATTGAAAATTGCTTTGAACACCTAATTCTGCCTCTGCTGCCCAGTGCTGGATAGACAGTCGTGCAGCTCCTTTCAGGACTGGGCCTTGACTGGTCTATGAGAAGGAAGACTAGACCAGCTAATGAGTGACCTCCAGTATCTCTGACTTCTAGTGTGTGCTTATAAATGAAGAGGGATCTGTGTAAGAATTGAGTGCACAGACCAAGCTTGAAGCTGGTAGGTTACAGTGCAGAAAGGGAGGACAGGACAGTGGTTGAGAGCTTTCCTTCTTCAGTAGTAGCTGAGATTAGCAATGTGGAATTAGGTGATCAATTTTAGATGCTCCATAAATGTCCTGATGGTCACTTCTTGGTGTCTACAGACCAGGACAAACAAGAATCTGGATAAAGGACTGATCTTATCATGAAACCAAATTGCTATAGTTACAGTAGTTCAACCAAAATAGATCTGAGTGAAATGTTGTGGGCCTGCCTGACAGGACTGTTGTTTCAGTGGCTTTAGATATACACCCTGAGATAAAAGGTTTGAGTAATCTTTGATGTGCTCTGATACAAGTCCCTAGTTTCTGGAACACATGGCCATAAAACCTGTTTCAACTTTCAAAATAATCTTTTTGAGATTATAACTATATCATATCCACATTCTCTTTCCTTTCCCCAAGCCTTACCATGACCCCTTATTATCTTCTAATTCATGGCCTGTTTTTCTTTAACAACAGTTGTGAATGTGACCTTCATTTGGCTGCAGGATTTCCCAGGTATGCGGCAATGGGTTGGCTGCACTGCACATTGAGTGTGTAATGGAATGTGCATACAAAGGACCCTGTGCTTTGGATGAGAAACAAGAAAGTGGATGAATAGCTACTAAAATGCAAACTTTCTGGACTAGGGCCCTGTCTACTGGGCTGGAAGGGCAGAAGAGGAAGTGCTGTGCTGTCTGAGTCATTTGCTCTCTGATCACCCAGTAGGGGAGCTGATAATATTCTGAGGCCCAACAGGGTGGCTTTAGCCAATGAGGGACTCTGGGAAATCTTAGTAATCAGGAATAATAGTGGCAGGTCGCTTGCAGGCTTTTTTTTTTTTTTTTTTTTTTTTTTTTTTTTTTTTTTCCAGGATTCTTCTCTGCTTCTGTTGTAATGAGTTGTAAGGAAGACCACAGCCTATGTCATAGTGAGTGTAGGTGTAAGACCCTCAGGTCTTACTTCCAGGGAGAAGCCCCGCGACTCAATTAACCAGTCCAGTAGATACAACGGGCAAGAGGATTTATTAACAATTGCGGAACCGGGTGCTTCTGGTCTCTGAGGAGGCAAAGCACCCCAACAACAATTCCAGCAAGCTTTTTTAGGCAAAACCCACAACTTTAGCATATTACAACCTGATTGGACATAACAAAACCCACAAATTTAGCATGTTACAACCTGATTGGATATAACAAAAACCACAACTTTAGCATGTTACAACCTGATTGGACATAACAAAAACCACAACTTTAGCATGTTACAACCTGATTGGACATAACATTCACATTAGCATAAGGGTCAACCTTAGGACATAGTTGTTGGTTCCAACCGGTTCTCGATGTTGTTTTTCAGGCCAGGCAGGACATGCGCAGGTGGGGGAATGAAGAACCTGGCCAGGTTGCTTGGGGCTCAAGGGAAATTCTCCTTTTCCCGTTCATTTTCTTCATAGGGTGTTCAGAGAAGGTCTGTTGAGCTGTCATTTCTGCTGGGATTTGGATGGACCATGAGCCATGCTGTGGTTCGATTGCTCTATGTAATGACCTGGGCAGTGCTCCTTGTCTTCTTAGCCTCCCTGTGTATGGATTTCCCAGGGAGAGGGAGACTGCAGCCCTGGCATGGTAGGGCAGTATGGTTGTAATATCACTGTCCAGTGTACACACAGAGGCATGCCTTGGGTGTGCAGTGGGAAGCCAGATTTGAAAACTGGTTTCTAGAAGTTCTAGAAGTTCTGAATATTGCATTCCACTTTCAAGTTTGTCTTATAAATGTTTCAAATAGTTTAAAAACTGGTAGAACTATGGTGATGTTGATTGTCTTTTGGCAATACATGATTAGAATGCTTCTAACTTTCTGCTACCACCAGCTGCAATGGTGTGATTCAGTGATGTTCCAGGGGACAAAAAGAGTTTCTGAGCTACCAAGGTTTCTCAGGTGTGCTTGGTGTTGGGCAGGTAGATAGGGCAGAATCTATATCTTGTGCTATAATCCATGTGAAAGGAAACAGATATTAAATTGTTCTGTGTTGTTTTGGGATTGGGCATCAGCAAGGCTCGGTTTACCTGAAAACACAAGGAGGTCTAAGGGGCTGCAGAACCAGAGCAGGAGATGATCTCTTTGCAGAGACAGCTCTAGAGCATGGGGCCTCTCTGGAAGAAATATTAGTAGGTGGGTCGTCAGAAACATCCATTTAAGGGTCACTTTGAGTTAATTTTGTGAAAATTGTGAAGTCTGTTTTTATACACATAGAATCATAGGTAGCTGGGTAACATTGGTCAAGATCACACCTTTCCTGGCTAAGTTTCTTTTGGTCTTTTGACTAATAGTTGACCATATTTTCCTGCTTTTGATGGAGGCGGGTCTTCTATCAATCTGTTGATTGCATTGGTTAATTAATAAAGAAAACTGCTTGGCCTAATAGGTTAGAACATAGGTGGGTGGAGTAGACAGAACAGGAAGAAGGAAGTGAGGTAGATGGCTCAGACAATTGCCCTGCCTCTACAACCAGACGCGATGAAGCTCCAGCCCAAGATGGACGTATGCTAGAATCTTTCCGGTAAGACACCACTTCATGGTGCTACACAGATTATTAGAAATGGGTTAAAGCAAGATGTGAGTAAGAGGCTGAAAATAATGGGCCAGGCAGTGTTTAAATGAACACAGTTTGTGTGTTGTTATTTCAGGTAAAGCTAGCCGGGTGGCGGGACTCAGCCCTGCCGCTCTCACTACATGCTTTTGTTCTTGGCTTTTTCTCTCCATCCTCTTTATTCTTTCCCAAATATCATACACATTCTTGATTGACCAGCTTTGTGGTAATTTTTTCCCCTGAGACAGTGTTTCTCTATAGCTTTGGAGCCTGTCCTGGAACTCGATCTGTAGATCAAGCTGGCTTCAAACTCAGAGATCCTCCTGTCTCTGCCTCCTGAGTGCTGGGATTAAAGGTATGTTCTACCACCACCCAGAAACAAGTCATATCATGCCAATCTGTGTGTTGAGGGGGCCCGCTTTTGGTGCTGGCCCCCCAGCTAGCTTAACCCCCGAAATAATCACAGAAAAACTGTATTCATTTAAACACTGCCTGGTTATCAGCTCTAGCCTCTTACTGGCTAACTCACATCTTGATCTGTGTACTATTAATTAGTCTGAATGCTTCCAATATGAATGTAGCTTTGTAATCAGCTTTCCTGTTACAAATTGTTGGGCATTGTCATTGTACTGTATTTATTTATGGTGCAAATTTACCGTACACATCATCTTAATTTTGATGCATCGTGTTTCCAGGGATCATTCATTTACTTCTTTATTTATTTAGGTTTTGTTGTTCTTGTTAATCTGTGGGAGACTTTTGGTTTATTGGATAAAAGGTATTATGAATGTTGGCAGGTGGCTCAGCACATACTCATTTTGGAGGTGACCTGAGTTTAGATACCTGCACTCAAGTTGTGAGGCTCATCTGAACCCCTCTTTTTTGTATGTTACTTGTATACATATGGAAGACATTCTCACTCATGCACAAACATGCAAAAAAATAGCAATAAACTTGTTTTCAAAAGTGCTTGTGACTTAAAAAGCAATTAGAGTAAAACAGGTTGCTTTAGGTGTCCACTGATTCTTTAAAAATCTGTTATCTTGCATTTTGTTTTAAAATGTTTTTATTTCCTCACTCTGATTGCAGACTTATAGGCAATCATCAATCAAGCTGAGCAAAATGGTGTCTAAGGGATCCTAACAAACATCCTTTTCTTTACTATAAGATGAGATTTTTCTTTTAGTATTCAAAACTATTTTTTATGAAGTTAAGGCATGAGAAGGTTTTAAGTGAATCTCTCCAATTTTGTTGGAACAGCCCTCCTCACCCAAGCCATTTTCTGTTATTGGTAAAGGAGAGAGAACTGAAATCAGTGCTGGTCAGTGATTTCTTAGAGTTTGATTTTGGTTAGAATCTTGTTTTTTTATTTAAAGGAGCATAATATATCTTTGTGTCTTTGTTTTCAGTGCTACCCACCTATGTTGTTGATTTTATTCATTGTTATCTAAGTATATTGTTTATTTTCTAAGTAAATTGGTGAGAAATAATGGTCTCACCAATTTTGTATTCAGATTTCTCATGTTATGAGTTCCTTGAGTTTTTGTTGGTTTGGGAAGATTCTGTGGAGAGACAGTTTTAGTTTTCTCTTGTTTATCTTAGATGTTTGCCTCTTTCCATTTCCTGGCATATCTATCTTCATGTTTGTGTTTTTGCTGCTTAAGTGATTGATGTGATTAGTACATTGCCTTTGGGTCTTCAAAACCTTCTTGTATATTATTGTCTCTTTCTTCTAATTAGCCTCAGCTCTCAGCATGGTATAGCTTAGAGTGATCTGAGAAAATACCAATTGAGAGTGTGCCTAGATCAGAATGTCTGATTAAGGTGTCTGAGAGAGATTGTGTTGATTTTGATTGATATAGGAAGGCTCTTCCACTGAGTGGGCAATATCTCCAAGGAAGATAGATAGGAGAGCTAGCTGAGCACAAGACAGTGACAAAACAAGAGGGAAAGCCAGAAAACAATGGTTCCACATATTTTGCCTTTAGTTATTAACTTGAGTTTCTATCCTAAGTTCTCATAAGGAGGAACTGTGAAGTAGGTTTAACAACCAAATAAACACATTCATTACCTGAGTTGCTTTGGATTGCATAATTTAATAACAGCAACAGGGAAGAAAGTTGGAAAAAAAATGGGACTCAAAGGGGATTTTGTTGCTGCAAAGGAACTTGGAATATTGACTCTTTTAAGAATGCTGAAGATATCAGAAAACTGGACAAAGAGCCTAATCAGCTGTTCTTGTGGGACTTAGAAGATGGGCATGTTGACAGTAATGGCAGACAGTGGAGGTCAAGGTCATAGGATTTTAGTGGGCAATAGGCTCTGCAGGGAACCATGGAGTTGGCCTGACCTAACTGCCTTAAGAGACCTGTGTCATAGGATTTTCAGGTTAAAGTCCATGGTCCCTGGGTCACAATATACCTCCCAGTCCCTGACAGACTGTTGAATTTCCCCAGGCAGTGAAGCATTCAGGCTGATTTGTGCTTCTTTGTTTGATTCCTTAGTAGTCAAGGAATCATGAATGCTTAACAGGACAATTAAACTTAGATATTAATCTTGTATATGCTGTATAGCTTGCAAACTTCATTATATCCCGGTATAGACAGAGGTTGCTTGGTCATTTCCCCACTGCCCAGACCCGTAATAATTATATAGAAATTATATTACTTATATAATACTGCATATCCAATAGCTTAGGTTTCTTATTAAGTAACTTTTGCATCTTAAATTAACCCATTTTTATTAATCTATGTATCGCCACATGGCCGTGGCATACCAGTAAGGTTCCATTCAGCATCTGTCTCCTTCAGTGGCTACATGGCATCTCCCTGACTCTGCCTTTTCTCCTCTATCTCTGCTTAGAATTCCTACCTTGTTCCATTCTGTGCTTCCATAGGCCCAAAGCAGTTTCTTTATTAACCAATGGGAATAAAACATTCACAGCATACAGAGGGGAATCACATATCACCTCCCATTTTCTGTCTAAATAAAAAGGAGGGTTTTAACTTTGATATAGCAAGATTACATATAAGAAAACAATTATCAAGCAAGAATTTTAGTTACAATATTTAGTCTATTTACATTTGGCAAGTTAAGGAAAATATTCTATTATCTATTCTATCTTTGTGAGTCTGAAGTTTTATATCTAATTTATCTTGTATAATTATAACTGTCTTCAACTCCATTAAAGACTCCAGAAGGGTGTGTGTGTATATACATATATACATATATATACATACATATACATATACATACATATATATATATGTATATTACCTAAGGAATTATAAGCACTTCCTTGACAGAGACATCTTGCTGCCTGGACAGTCACCCAAAGTTCTGTACCATTGGGGCATCCATCTTCGGCCTACAGGCCTATAGTATCCGGCAGACGTTTCCACAAACCAGAAAATTTCAAAGACAGTTCCACCTATATTGGCAGTTTCTCAGTTATCTTTTTTCTGTGTCCTACAGAATGTTTAGCAGACTCTTTCATGAAGCAGAAACTGTCTCACCTTCTTTAGGCAACTTTAGCAGTCATTTTTTGTAGGTCCTGCATGTTCAGTTTATACAACATATTATCAAGCAATCCAGGCAAGAGCATGGCTAGCCTTGTCACATTGAAGTCAAATTCCATAATGAGTTTCTTCAGTGCCCATCAAGTTCTCTGAAATAATTGGTGCTACCAGAAGAAGACATGTCTCACTGTCATGAAAAGGCCCAAGTTTTTAAAACATTTAAAATTTCATATTCTGTATGTCTTTGAAAGATTTGAAGAATACCTATCCATATGAAATATATCTCTGTACATCTAGAAACCTAACTAACATGACTACAAGTTTAACTATTATAAATGACTATCTATTAATTTGTATTTCTTAACTATACATTGCATCTTTAAATGAATTGAACAAATATAATACCTTAAACAAGAGCAGAGATTCATTTAACAAAATTGACCTTAAATTTGTATCAATGGACCAAGATCTATACAAATGCAAGTATTATCTCTATATCATTTCTCCTTTAAATGTAAACAAACATTTATAAACAATATTTGGGAATTTTGGAGTAGTTTCTCCAAATTGATTTTTTTTTTTTTGGGTGAAGTATTTTTGAGGGTTCATGGAGACCTATCAGGGGATCTTGGTCCATTAAACCACCTTATTCTGAAAGGAATCCACAGGTTCTCATCCTCTGTGGAAACAAAAGGAGAATCTCTTTTCCAAAGCAACAAATCCTTAGACCCAGATTTTGAAGTCAAGATACCTTTAAAATATATATATGTTGGTTTGGCTTAGCAGCTCATATAATGAAATGTCTCTCTGTACTTAGTTCATTAATAGTCAAAAAAACCCTCAAAACACAATAATACACATAATGTAGACTTTCTGTGTATTTCCCATCTTTACATGGCTTATTTTTCTTTACTCCTATGATTCTCTTCTCTCTCCCAAGCTTACAAACATTTATACACTGTGACCCATTTACAATTTTTTTTTATCTGAATCTGGGTTTTTTTTTTTGCATATTTGTAATTATTTTCTGACCGGAAGCACTTTTTTTTTTTTTTTTTTTTAGAATGTTAAGCAGGCATGGCTGGGACCAACTTCTCCGCCCTGCTTGCTTGCTCTACTTAGTCCAACATGGCAGAGGTATGCTTACTGCCAGCTCTGCAAGCCATTCTCTCTGCCCCAGCTCCAGGGACATGGTGTGTCTGTGTCTCTATTAAGCAATTTGTAACATGCTGCACACAGACCCCATTTCAGTGCAGTACCTCCCAAAAGAGTCAGAGCTATTTGGGCTAGCACAAACAAGGAAACCCTTCCCTAAAGAAGCTGTGCATCCTTTGTTGCCAATGCTGAGTCAGGAAGACCACTCTTATAGGAGCTGTGGCACCCTTGCTTGCTGCCAGCTGACAAAGCCCATCTGGAAAAATATGTGGCTACCAAGAAGTCTTGCTTAACTCTGTTCTTTTGTGTCCAGATTTTTTTAAACTCTCTCAAGTTTTATGTTGATGTAGGTTGCCTCATTTTGGCTCCATTTTGTTGATGGAGGCTGTTCGCTTGTTTCCTGGCTGCCCAAAAATAATCACACTAACTATATTGATTATAGCACTGCCTGGCCAATGGCTTTGGCTTCTTATTAAGTAACACTTACATCTTAAATTAACCCATTTTTATCAATCTGTGTATTGCTACATGGCTGTGGCCTACCGATAAGGTTCCATCCAGCATCTGTCTCCTTTGGCAGCTACATGGTGTCTCCCTGACTTTCCTTTCTTTTCACCTCTGTCTTTTCTTGGAATTTACACCTTGCTCTATTATGTACTGCCGTAAGCCCAAAGCAGTTTTTTGTTTTTTTTTTTTTTTTTTTTTGGTATTAACCAATGGGAATAAAACGTATTCACAGTTTACAGAGGGGAATCCCACATCATCCTGGAAATCAATACAACTGTATCGATCCTAGAAATTGCCATTATCTTCTGTTTTTGATACATAAAAAGTCTGATTGTCCTCAATAAAACAGTCATAGCCTTGTCTTGCTGTAGCCTTTCCAGCCCAAGTCTGGCTTCATTCCTTGTGGCCCCATCAGGTGTTCTTAGCTTGGTACATAAGCACAGGTGCTTAGAAGACTTCATGAAAAATTTATCTAGAGATTATTTGTGTGATATTTTTGTCCTAATCTTTCTTGTTCTCTCCATGTCCTAAGACAGTGCATAGATAGAATTACAAAGGAATAAACTGATTTTCTATACAAAATACTGTTTCTTTTAGAATGTTATTACTGATGACTCATTCAGGTCTACAGTGAAAAAGGCCAGAAGAAAGAGATAACAAGTGTCACTGCAAGTTTCTTTCATGTCTGCCAGATCCCAGATAACTATTCAGAGGCTTATATTAATTATAAATATTTGACTTAGACTCAGACTATTACTGGCTAGCTCTTACATTTAAACTAACCCAGATTTTGTAGATATCTGCTTTGCTACTTGATTCATGACTTGTCCACTTCACATCTTGTTCCCCTGCGGCTCTTGGAGTCTCCTTGACTTCACCTTCTTTCTCTCTGTATCTGTTTGGATTTCCCAACTAGCTATATTCTGCCCTGTCATAGGCCAAAACAGCTTTATTCATCAATCAATAAAAGCAACACATATTCACAGCATAGAAGGACATCCCACATCAGAAAAGTCTGTTTGGTTAAGAAAAACAATACTGGTTAGTTTCAGATGGCAGTCTAGTGGTGAAAAAAGGTGCAGAGATTATCAAGAATTTTAGAACTATTAAAGGGAAGAGTCTGGCTGTACATTTGAAGCCTAGAACATGCTCCAAGTGTAAGACTGCATCTAGCTAAGCCCTTAATTCTTGGAAGGAGTACACAAGTAATTCCTTGTCCCGGGAGCAACATCATACAGAACTTGTAGCAAATTTGGTCCAACTTGGTGGGGGTTCATCAAATCTTGGCAGGATCACCTATGTCATACGATTCAGAAAACAAGAAAGATGCAAAAATGTAAGGCCTGGATTCTGTTTCTGTGATCAGGTCATCACGATTTTGCCCATCTAGTTTTGGCAGATTCAGAGCCCCAGTTGAAGAAGAAGATCGTTAGACGTTTCATTACATGAAGTGGTGGATATGAAGCAGGGTCACATTTCAGACCACACGGATATTGAGATACCCAAACTATGAGGACATCTGCCATGGAGGACTGCATAGGGTGTAGAAGTAGCAGAGTGAGATAGATCAGAGGTTTGCAGGGTGTTGTGTGATATTTTGATCATATTTTGATTTAAAAAAAGCATGGTTGGAGTCAAAGAACAGAGCTAGCTATTTACTGACCAAAAAATACCATAGAGGTTTGGAGGATTATGGATAGATAGGAGACAAGAAGTAGTAAGGTTGGACTGAGAGAGGATCTTGGCCTTTATTTTGGATAGAGGAATGGAAGAGGAAGAGTCACTGGTGGTTTCTCCACTGTTTCTCTGATCTTTGATATCTGACTCCAAATTTTATTGATAAAGATTAGTTAATGTTTTATCTGGCCCCCTAAAAGATACACTTAATAAACAGAAAGGGGTAATTAAGACCCCTAGATATAGATTGCACAGTAGTTTATTAACTAATTTTTTAGTGCTAATGAAAAGGAAATGGCAGCTGTGGAGAAAGTTAAAAGTTATAACCTTTCATTTTCTATTTAGACAAAAGGAGAAATGTTGTGGAACATTAATTAAAGATGGGTTACATCCATTTATGCTGTGGAATATTTGTTTAATGTTGCAAGAGTGTGTTGCCATCTTTTCTGTTTCATCTTTTTAAACTCTGTGAAGCTGTGTTACTTTGCCTGCCTAAAACACCTGATTGGTCAAAAAGATCTGAATTGGCCAATAGCTAGGTGGGAGAGGGATAGGTGGATGCCAGACAGAGAGAATAAATAAAAGGAGAAAGAGAGAAGGATTGAGGACCAAGAGAGAAAGGAGAATATCAGGGCCCACCAGCCCACCCCATCTCACAAGTTAGCCACAGAGTAAGAAGGAAAGGTATACTAGAATACAGATAAAGCCCAAAGGGAAAAGGGTAGCTAGAATAATTTAAATTTAAGAAAATCTGACTAGAACCAAGCCCAAGGTTGGGCATTCATTAGGGTAAGAATAATCCTCCATGTGATTTATTGGGAGCTGGATGGTGGGCTCCCCAAAAGAGCCAAAGAGTAAAAAAAACTAACTACACGGATGGATCATCTGTGGGTATATGCCCAAGACTGGTACAACAGCATCCTGGGGTAGATCTTCTCAATTTTCTGAGGAACTGCCATTTTGATTTCTGTAGTAGCTCTATAAATTTGTAAAAGTTTTTCCCTTATAGATAACCAGAGTGATATATCTGAAATGTTGCTCAGCTCATGCCAGTCTATAATTTAAGAGTTTTTCAGTGACTTGAAATTATTAGGCCTGTTCATATCCCAATATCCAAGTTGGGAGTCTCAGAACCACCTGTTACTCCAGATTCAGGGGATCTGATACCCTCTTTTCTTTATGTCACCAGTATACATGGAAGACATTCTTTTCACACATAAACATATACAAAATGTGGGGATAAACTTTTCAAAAATCCTTGTGACTCATAAAACAATTAGAGAAAAACAAGTTGCTGTAGGTGTGTAATACAAATCATACATTGTTTCTTTAAAAATCTGTTATCTTGCATTTGGTTTGAAAAAGTTTATTTCTTCACTCTGATGTAGACTTACAGGCAGTCTTTGGAAACAAAATGGTGCCTAAGTGTTTCTTTTTTTTTTTTATTAAAGATTTCCATCTCCCTCCCCCTTCCCCTCCCCTCCCTTCCACCCATACCCCCACTACCACCCCTCTCCAAGACAAAGAGCCATCAGGGTTCCCTTCACTATGTTAAGTCCAAGGTCCTCCCAGCTCCCCCTAAGTCCAGGAAGGTGAGCAACCAAACTGACAAGGCTCACAGTGAGCCATCCATGCTGTAGAGGTCAGTTCATTGCCGTGTCCTTGGTTTCTCAGTCCTCCTCCACCGTCAGCCACATTCAGAGAGTCTGGTTTGGTCCCCTGTTCCATCAGTTCCCATTCCAAACTGGACTTGGTGGTCTCCTGTTAGATCTGTCCCACCGTCTCAATGGGTAAACGCACTCCCTCACGGTCCTGACTTCCTTGCTCATGATCTCCCTCCTTTGCTCCTCATCGGCACCTTGGATCTCAGTCTGGTGCTCTCTATGTGGGGCTCTGTCATTTTCTCCATCCAATGCCAGGTGAAGGTTCTATGGTGATATGCAAGATATTCATGAGTATGGCAATAGGATCTGTACATTTCTGGCACCCTCTCTTCAGCTGCCCAAGGACCTAGCTGGGGGCGTCTTCCTGGACACCTGGGAACCCCTCTAGAGTCAAGTCTCTGCCAACCCTAGAATGGCTCCCTTAATTAAGATATATAATTCCTTGTTCCCATATCCACTTTTCCTCTATCCCAACCATCCTATTCCCCCAAGCTCTTCCCATCCTCCACTTCACACTTTTCTCTCCCCATTCCCCCCTCCCCCATCCCACCCCACCCCCATGTTCCCATTTTTTGTCCAGCAATCTTGTCTACTTCCAGTATCCAGGAGGATAACTATATGTTTTTCTTTGGGTTCACCTTCTTATATAGCTTCTCTAGGATTTTTTATGAATTATAGGCTCGATGTCCTTTATTTATGGCTAGAAACCAATTATGAGTGAGTACATCCCATGTTCATCTTTTTGGGCCTGGGTTACCTCACTCAGGATGGGTTTTCTATTTGCATCCATTTCATGCAAAATTCAAGATGTCATTGTTTTTTACCGCTGAGTAGTACTCTAATATGTATATATTCCACACTTTCTTCATCCATTCTTCCACATGAAGGGCATCTAGGTTGTTTCCAGGTTCTGGCTATTACAAATAATGCTGCTATAAACATAGTTGAACAGATTGCTTTTGTAGTATGATTGGGCGTCTCTTGGGTAAATTCCCCAAGAGTGGGGGTGCCTAAGTGTCTTAATCATATATTAATTTCTTTTTTATAAGAGAATGAAGTCCTTTAGTAATCAAAACTTTTTTATAAAGTTAAAGCATCAGAAAGTTTTGATGCAAATTTCTCCAATTTTGGTGGAAACAGCTCTCCTCACCAATCCATTTTCTTTATCAGCAAAGAGAGAACTAGAGTGCACAGGATGATTTCTCTGTTATTTAATTTTGGTTAGTATCTTGTCATTCTTGTTTAAGGAACCATGATATGTATTTGTAGGCCTGTCTTTGTGTCTTGTTTTGCCTATGATACCATGCATATTGTTGATTTTATTAGTTATCATCTAAATTTATTGTTGTTTCTCTAGAAAATGATAGATCTTCATCGTTCTTTTTCAGAAATCTACTATATTATGAGGTCCCTGAGCTTTTCTTGGTTTGAGTGAAGTTTCTTAGAGAGACAGTTTTAGTTTTCTCTTTCTCCTTCATTTCTTGACCTATGTGCGTTTTCCAGTTCTTCATGTTTGATATGGTTAATATTTTGAGTTTGTGTTAAAAAATCTTCTCATATATTATCACTCTCTACCTTAAGTAGCTTAAGCTGTCAACATGATGTAGATTAGAGTCATCTGAGAGAACATTAAATTGAGGGCTTTGCCCAGATCAAAATTGCTACTACTATGTTTAGGGAAAAATGTGTTGATTGATGATTGATGTGCGAAGGCTCTTCTCTTCCACTGATGGTTTCAATACCCCAAGCAAGTGGGACTGAGAGGGATAAGAAAGCTAGCTGAACATGAGAGAGTGACTAAGCAAGAGAGAAAGCCAGTTAAACATTTTTCCCTGTGTCTCTTGCCTTCAGTTCCTAACTTGAGTTTCTATCCTAAGCTTTCACAATGTGGTTTTGTGATCTGAAAATATCAGTCAAACAAACTTGTTATTACCTCATATGCTTTTATTTAGAGAATTTAATCACAGCAAGAAATGAACAAATTATGGTCAAAATGTGGTACCACCAAAGTGATTTTGTTGCTGGTTTAGGTAGAATGTGGGAACATTGTCTTTTGAGGAATATGGAAGATATTAGGACTTAGATGGCAAAGCCATAGAAAACTGTACACTAAGGTAATTAGCTATTCTTGTTAGGGACTAGAATATGGGTGTGTTGAAAGTAATGCACACCGTGGAGCTTGAGTTCACAGGATTTCAGTGGGGAAATAGACTCCATGAAAAACTTATCTATGGGTCATTTGTATAATATTTTGTTCTCAAACCATTCAATTTTCTCATGTCCCTGAGAAATTGAGTAAGGCAAAATTAAAAAGTAATTGGGTGATTTCTAGACAAAGTATTGATTCTGTTGGGTGTTTATTACTGATGATTATTTAAGTCTACAGCAGGAAAAAAAAAAGTGGTGTAGAAGAAATGAAAAGTCAGTTTGTGGAGAAAAACACTAGGAAGATTCAAATGGCAGTCCTGTGGTGAAAGAGGAGAGAAAATTTCAAGAAGTTTAGAACCATTAAATAAAGACCATTCTTAGCATTTGAAGCCTAGGAAGATAACTTAGGGTAAGATTTCCATCTATCTAAGCCTTCAATTTCTCAAAGGAATAGGCAACTTGATTCCTAATCTGAGGAAGCAACCTCATGCAGAAGCTGCTGGAACTCTGATCTAAGCATGGTAGCATCCATAACAACTTAGAAGCCAAATTGTGAGCAAAATTTATAGGTCATAGATTCTTCCTCTTTAGTTTCAGTTTAACACTGTTGCATCCATCTATGTTTGGCAGAGTTCAGAAAACCCAGTGAGGAGACTGTGAGACTTCATTGCATGAAGCTATGAAGATGAAGACAGAGTTGTATTTTTTAGATGATAGGATGTTGAGATACCCAAGCTATGAGATACCTGCCATGGAGAACTACATACAAGTAAAAGTAGCAAAGGGGATATATATCTCCCCTTTGCTATCTATCTGTCTGTCTGTCTGTCTATCTATCTATCTATCTATCTATCTATCTATCTATCTATCTATCTAAAATTTTTCATGGATAGCACTATCTAAGCTCTTTGAAAATGAATTCCCACCGTCTGAGGCAGAGCTAAAGGGTTGTTGTTTGTCTGCGGAGTTTTAGTGTTACCATGAACCAATCTTCCCTCACTGTGTCCACATTTCTCTCTCTTTTCAAATTTATTCTTCCTGTAAACAAGACTGCTTATTCATTTCCCGGGCACCCAGGCCCAAATAATCACACAGAAACTATTAATTACAGCACTGTTTGGCCTATTAAGCTCAGGTTCTTATTAACTAGCTCTTTAAGTCTTAACCCATGTTTATTAATCTCTGTATTGCCGCGAGGCTGTGGCCTACTTATAAGGTTCTGGGGTGTCTTTCTGCTTTGGCAGCTACATGGCATCTCTTAGTCTTTGCCTACTCTCTCTATATATCTCTTCCAGCCTGGCTGTATTTTGCCTTGCCATAAGGCCAATGCAGCTTTATTCATTAACCAATAAAAGCAACACTTATACAGAAGGACATCACACATCACTTTTCTAATAATATATCCCAAGTGGCAGTTTCCCTCCCTTCATTCCTCTCAGTACTTCTGCACTGCTCTCTTCTCCACCAGATCCAATCCATCTCCATTTCCCTTCAGAAAAGAAGCAATATCCCAGAGATATCAATAAGCCATACATAGCAAATTGAACTAAGACTAGGCACATATCAAAGGCTGGGATGAGTCAACCTAGTAGGAGGAAAAGGGTTTCAAGAACACGTAAAAGAGTCAAAGACATCCTCCATTCCTACTTTAGGAGTGTGCACAAAAACACCAAGCTACACAATGATAACATATATGCAGAGGACCTGGTGCATAAGTCCTGCAGGCTCCATGATTGCTATTTCAGTCTCTATGAGCTCCTGTGAGCCCTACTTAGTTGATTCTGGGCCTGCGTTCTCCTGTGTCATTTAGTTAGGAAAGATTTTTACTATAAATTTATTTTGAAATTTTTTTCTGTGCCTTTGGGTGAGATTCTCTTCTCCATTTCCTATTATTCTAGGGTTGGTCTTTTTCTAGGTGTTCAGATTCCTGGATGTTATTTTTCAGGAAATTTTAGGTTTAACATTTTCTTTGATCAGTATATCCATTTCTTTGATCATGCTTTTAAAGTCTGGAATTCTCTGTTCAATGTTTGTATTTGTTTGGTGAAGCATGCCTCTGTAGTGTCTTATTCCACTAATTAGATTTTCACTTTCATAATTCCTTTATTTCACATTTGTGGAACTATTTCTATTTAAGTCTTGAACAGATTCATTCATTTCTGTCACTGTTTCTTCATTTACTTTCTGGCTTTCCTTTAAGGGTTTATTAATTTTCTCCAATACTTCATTTATCCTTTCTCTGCTCTCTTTAGGGGATTCATTTACTTCCTCTTTAAGGACTTCGTCATCTTTATAAAGTTTTGTCTTAATTGTGCTTCAACTGTGTTGGAATATTTAGGGCTTGCTGAAACACAGTCATATTCCTGTTTTTACAGATGGGAATATGTCCTGTACCATTATATATTGTCAACCTTTAATTTTTTTTTTTTGATTTTACAGCATGTGACAGTCAAGAATTGTCTTAAGTGTCAGAAGAGACTTTGGACATTTGTGATGTTTGGGCTGCTACAGATTATAAGGATCATTGAATTTAGACTAAATGCATTTTATTTTTATTGTAGTTTATTCTTTCTCTCATACTATATGTCCTGATTGAATTCTCCCCTTCCTCTACTCATTCCAGCCCCTCCCCCCACCAGATCCCCACTGTCACAGCTCCATTGCTTCCTTTTCCATTCAAAACCAGAGCAGACCTCCCAGGGATATCAACCAAATAAATCATACCAAGGTGCAGTAAGACTAGGCACAAACTCTTATTTCAAGGCTAAATAAGCAATGCAATAGAAGGAAAAGGGGTCCTAAGAACAGACAAAAAAGTCAGGGATACCATGACTCCTACAGTTAGGATTTTCACAAACACCCCAAACTAACAACCCTAGCATGTAGCAGAGGACCTGGCACAGAGCCATGAAGACTCTGTGATTGCTACATCAGTTTCTCTGAGACACTAAATGCCCTACTTAGTTGATTATGTGGCCATGTTCCTCCTGATTTCCTCAACCACTGAACGCTACAATCCTCACACCCTCCTACAAGATTCATAGAACTCAAACTAATGTTTGGGTAGGGATCTCTGCATGGGCTTCCATCAGACCCTGAAGAAGCCTCTTAATAACAAGTGGGCCAGGTACCAAACTATGATTATAACAGTAAATAGTTATGAATCACTTTATTGATATTTTTCTTGGTCAACTGTATTTGGTTCTACCCCTGTTCTCTCAGCCATTCAAGTTCTAGTTCCTTACCATTTAGGCAGTGTCAGTTATGGGCTTCCTCTCACAGCATGGGCTTCAAGTTGGACCAGTCATTTATTGGCCACTAAGAAAGCCCCGAGTCCCCAGTGCCCCAGTGTATCTTGTAGGCAGTACAAGTGTAGGCTGAATGTTTTGCGGCTGGCTTGGTGTCCCAGTCCCACTGGGAGCTTTATGTGGTTTCAGAAGATGGCTAGTTCAGCCTCCATATTCTTGATTACTAGGAGTCCTCACTAGGGTCACATTTATAGGTTCCAGAAAGTTTTCCCTACACTGTTTGCACATTCCCCCCGCCCCCATCAAAAGCTTCCCTATTCCAGTCATCTCTCCCTGTCTTCTCCCCATCTGTCCCTTCCTTGCTCAACTGATCCTTCCTCTTCCTATCCCCCCCTGCCTCCAGTACACCCACAAGACCTATTCTATTTCTGCTTACCAGGGAGATCCATGCATCTCCCCTAGAGCTGTTCTTGTACTTAGCCTCTCTGTGGCTATGGATTGTACTGTGATTAACTGTGATTACTGTGATTATACTTTACGTAACTGCTAGTATCCACCTATAAGTGAGTAAATACCATATTTTTCTATGTGATTCTGGGTTTCCTCACCTAGGATATTAAAGAATTCAAGAAACTAAACAACAACAAACCAAATAATCCAATTATAATGGGGGAACACCTCTAAACAGAATTCTCAGTAAAAGAATCTAAAGTGACTGAGAAACACTTGAAGACATGTTCAACACCTTTAGCCACTAGGGAAATTAATATTAAAACTACTTTGAGATTTCATCTTACACCTGTTAGAATTGTTAAGATCCATAATACAAGTGACAGCTATCACTGGCAAGGACATGTAGCAAGGGGATCCATTGCTGTTGCAAGTGCAAACTTGTACAGCCAATATGGAAATCAACATGCAGTCCTCAGGAAGTTGTTTGTCAATCTACCTCAAGACCCAGCTATACCACTCTTGGACATATACCCAAAAGATCCTACTATAAGAACATTTGCTCAACTGTGTTCATAGTGCTTTGTTCATAAAAGCCATAGACTAGCTGTATCTGGGAGATATTGTGTTGATTGATGATTGATGTGGGAAGGCTTCTCCACTGAGGGTGGCAATATCCCTAAGAAAGTGGGTTTGGGCTACAAAAGTGGAGCGATCCTTAGCAATGAATGAGACAGTGACTAGGTAAGGAGAGAAAGCCAGAAACAATCGTTGTCCATAGGATTTTTGCCTCAATTTATAGCTTGATTTTCTATCCTAAACTCTGAAAATGATGAAGTCAAATTACTCCCACTCCTTGTCTGAGCTGCTTTTTTTTTTTTTTTTTTTTTGGTTTTTCGAGACAGGTTTCTCTGCAGCTTTTTTAGAGCCTGTCCTGGAACTAGCTCTTGTAGACCAGGCTGGCCTCGAACTCACAGAGATCGCCTGCCTCTGCCTCCCGAGTGCTGGGATTAAAGGGCGGGCGCCACCACCGCCCGGCTTTGAGCTGCTTTTGGTTAGAGGATTTAACCAGAGCAACATAATGCAGTTAGAACAAAATATGGAAAATCAAAAGTAATATTGTTGCCTTAGGCTGAGACCTGAGAATGATGTCTCTTGAAGGAGTGTAGAAGATACCTAGACTTTAGGTGGCAAAAAATATAGAAGTAGTACACAGAACTACTTGGCTGTTCTTATAGGACCAGGAAGATGGAATGTTAAGAGGAATGCCAGGAAGTAGAGATTGAGATCATAGGATTTCAGTGGGAATGATAGACTCCATAACAGATTAAGTTATGTGGTTTTTTGTGTGGTATTTTGGCTTCAAAATCTTTTTTTTTCCTGCCATGACCTGGAAATTTAGTAAAACACAATTAAAAATAATGGGTTGATTCCTTAAATGAAATATTGGATCTGTTGGATGTTTATTAATGATAATTTCTTCAGGTCTATGGTAAAAAGAAAACAAGTGGGGACTGAAATAAATGAAAATGAACAGGTAGTTCAGGTGGCAGCCAAGTACTGGAACAAGCAGGGATTTTCAAGGAATTTATTACTTTATAGGAAAGGCCCTTGCCATGGAATGGAAGTCTTAGCAATGTGTTCTAGGAGTAGACTCTATCCACATAAACCTTCAACTATGTAAAGAATAAGCAAAGTGATTCCTAGTCCTAGGAAGCAACTTCCTACAAACTGCTACACCTGTGGATACAAGTGTGTTATGTCTATCAATTAAGAAGTTAACTTTTCAGGACACTCATCATGTGCTGGTCCTGGAAATAAGAAAGAATCAAAATTTGAGGTAATGGGTTCTTAGTTTGTGGTTACAACTCAGAATTGTTACTGGCATTCATGTTTGGCAGAGTCAGAAACCCAGTGAGAGATTGTGAGAGTTCATTTCATGAAGCTGTGAGGATGAAAAACCTGTTGTTGTTTTTTTTACTCTTTTGGGGGCCTGCCACCCAGCTCCCTACAAAAATGACATACACTGAGGCTTATTATTTCTTATAAATTCCGGGTCTTAGGTTGTCTTGTTTATAGCCAGCTTTTTTTTTTTTAAACTAATTGCCCCATCTACCTTTTGCCTCTGGGCTTTTATCTTTCTCTATTCTGTATACAGTTTTTTTTTTTTTTACTTCTTACTCTGTGGCTTTGCTGTGTAGCTGAGTGGCTGGGCCCATGCTTTCCTCTACTTTTCTTGGTCATTCCTTCCTTTTTCCTCTGAGATTCTCTTCCTATTTATTCTCTCTGCCTTCCAGTCCTTCTTATTCTTTCCTACCAAGCTACTGACTGTTCAATTAGGCCAAACAGGTATTTTAGACCAGCCCAGTAATTACAGCTTCACAGAATTAAATAAATGCCACATAAAGAATGCAACACATATTTGTATCATGGAAACAATTGTTTCACAACACATAAATGAATATAATACTCTTACAATAATACCCACAACAGCCAGGGTTGCATTTTTGATACCAACAAGATATAGAGATCCCTAAACTATAAGACATCTTCTATGGAGAACTAGCTGAATATAGGGAGTGGAAGTAACCAGAGAGATGTATGAGAAGATGCAGGGACAGGGCCACCTAAGCCCTTTGAAACTGAAGCCCTGTGCATCTGAAACAGACCTACAGGATTTGATGTTTGTCCTGCTATGCTTCAGTCTGCTTGTGTTCCTTCTTCCCTCACTATGTCTCCATTTCTCTATTTTGGAGTGTGAGTGGTATTCTGTACCATTGTATGTTGGAAAGATGTAACTTGTTTTCTGATATTTACAAGATGATACTTGCTGTGGGACAATGGTCTTGTACCTTGTAAAGATTTGTTACTTGTGTTGGTTTAATAAAATGCTGATTGACCAGTAACAAGGCAGGAAGGATAGATGGGGTGACCAGAACAGGAGAATTCTGGGAAGAGGAAAGACTCAGTTTGCAGTCGTCACCCATATGCAGAGGAAACAAGATGATAAAAGGTACCAAGCCATGTGGCTAACATAGACAAGGTTTATGTACTAATGTAAGATGTAAGAATTAGTTAATAAGAAGCCTGAGCTAATAGGCCAACCAGTTTATGATTAATGTAAAGCTCTGTGTGTTTCTTTGGGACTGAATGACTGTGGGGCCTGGCAAGACAGAAACCTCTGTCAACAAGTCACTGTCAAGTGATTGTCTTGAGCATCAGAAGAGACTTTGAACATTTGATCAGTATAGGGGCTATTGCAGAATATGAATATCATTGAAGTGACTAAATTAGTTTTCTTCATGGATGACCATGAGCCTATAGTGACACAGTTCAGAATGTAATTGATTGAATGAAAAACCTCCCAGATAGGAAGATGTATTTTAACATGTGCTTCTTCTTGGTAACTTTCATTTGATTGCTTGTGAAACCACTAGTAGGAGGAGCCTTTCTGGATGAAATCTCTCACTGGGGATGTGATGTGATGTAGTGAGGAGGGCTGCTTGTTTGTTTCCACCTGCTCAGCCCCAAAATAATCACACAGAAACTGTATTAATTAAATCACAACTTGGCCCATTAGCTCTAGCTTCTTATTGGCTAACTCTTACATTTTAATTTAACCCATTTCTGTTAATCTGTGTACCGCTGTGTGGCTGTGGCTTACCGGGTTAAAGTTTCCCAGTGTCTGTCTCTGGCGGGGGCTCCATGGCTCTCTCTGACTCCATCTTGTTCTTCCCAGCATTCACTTTAGTTTTCCCTGCCCACCCAGATCCTGTCCTACAGCTCTGCTGTAGGCCCAAAGCAGTTCCTTTATTAAACAGTGATAATCATAGCATACAGAGGGGAATCCCACATCACCTCCCCTTTTCTTTAAATGAAAAGGAAGGTTTTAATTTTAACATAGTAAAATTACATATAACAAAACAGGTATCAAACAAGAACTACGGTAAAAGTATTTACATCTACTTTAATTTTAACATAATAACATGATAAAATTACATATAACAAAACAGGTATCAAACAAGAACTACAGTTACAATATTTACATCTGCTTTATCTTTTTTTTTTTATAACTAAGGAAAACTATAAATTCTTCAACTCCATCAAAGACCCCAGAAGGATATAATATTACTTAAGTAAACAGGAGATGCATTGTAAGCAACTTCCAAAACTCTAGAAATGACAGAGACATCTCGCTGCCTGGACAGTCACCCAAAGTTCTTCTGTAATGTTGGGGCTTCCATCTTCAGCCCACAGGCCCATAGTATCCAGAAGACTTATCCACGAAGTAGGAAATTTGAAGACCTGTTCTGCCTTGCAGTGGAAAAGTCCATCAGTTGCTTTCTTCTGTGTCCCACAGAATGTCTGGCAGACTCTTTCATGAATCAGGAACCCCAAAGAATCCTCTCACCTTTAGGCAAGTTCAGCAGTCATTTCTCTGCGGGTCCTGCATGTCCAGTTCATCAAGCAGTCCAGGCAAGAGCAGTTTCTTGTTCAAATGGCTAACAAACTCTGTAAGGAGCCTCTTCAATGCCCATCTTCCTCTTGAAGTAGATTGGTGCTGCCAGGATCAGATGTGTCTCTTTGTCATGAAAAGTCTTAAGATCTTAAAATATTTTAAATGCCATATTCTGAAAGTCTCTGAAAGATTTGAAGAATCCCTATCTCTCTGAAATACATTTCTGTACATCTAGAAAAATCTAACTAACATGACTACAAACTTGACTACTACTATTATAGATGACTATTTACCTATATTTTAATTATACATTACATTTTTAATATGAGCTGCACAAATACAAAACCTTAATCAAGAGTAGAAATACATATAATAAAATTGACCTTAAATTCATATCAATAAACCAAGATCCATACCGATGGAAATCTCTATAGCGTACCCCCTTTAAATGTAAACAAACATTTATGAACAGTATTTGGGAATATGGGCATAGTTCTCTCCAAACTGATTCCTGCTTTTTCTTGGGCAAAGTAATTTTTGGGGGGTGTTCACAGCAACCTTTTGGGTGGTCTTAGTTCATTAAACCACATTAGTCTGGAAGGATTCCACAGGTTATCATCCTCTGTGGAACACAAAAGAAAACCCCTTTTCTAAAGCAACAAATCCTTAGACCAAATTCTAAAGACATGATACCTTTAAGTATATATGTTGGTTACTTCCTCCTTTACAGTCAAAACATTCAAAGAAAACACAATAATATACATAATCCAGTCACTCGTATATAGTCCATTTTTATGTGGCTTATTGGTTTTATTCTATTTTTAATATTTATTTTATTATCTTTACTCCCTTTAATTTATGACTGTACTCTGTCTCTTTAAAATCTTGGTTTCATCTCTTTATAAACCATTTCTTTTTTTAAAAAATATTTATTTATTATGTATACAATATTCTGTCTGTGTGTATACCTGCAGGCCAGAGAGGGCACCATACCCATTACAGTTGGGTTGTGAGCCACCATGTGGTTGCTGAGTGAATTGAACTCAGGACCTTTGGAAGAGCAGGCAGTGCTCTTAACCTTTGAGCCATCTCTCCAGCCCCGCATTACTTCTTTTTATAACTCTATACTCTTTTTCTCTCTCTCCTAAGCCTATGTACATTTTTAAACACACTATGCCCCATTTAGAGGTCTTTTATGCATGATCTGTCCTATTGTGTATCTGTAATTCTTTACTGTTCAGAGTGCTTCATAAAATGCTAAGTACTTTCTTATGAACTTAAGCTGTGCCATTGGTAGAGCAATAGTACTTCTTATGAACTTAAGCTGTGCCATTGGTAGAGCAAATACAGCCGCCTGCTTGCTCCACCCAGTCTGACATGGCAAGGCATTGTTTTGCTGCCTCCGAGAGCCATGACACATTGCCCCATTTCAGGCACACAGGGGGTCTAAGTTGCCATCAGCAATCTGCTCACAGACCCCATAGCCAGTCCTCCAGAAAGAGTCAGAGTTCACGCTGGTAGCACCGCCCAGAAAGCTGGCATTTCAAAATGGTGCAGCTTTTTTCTGCTACCTCTAAATCAGGAAAACCTCTCTTAAGGGAGCCACAGTATGTCACCAGTAAGCAAAGCCCATTTGGGGACATAAATGCGACTAAACTTCATTTTTTTAGTGTCTAGAATTCCTTTCCAATCTCTCTAAGATTTTAAGTGGACTTTAGTTGGCCACATGGGCACCAGTTTGTTGTGGGAAGCCACTTGTTAGTTCCCAGCTGTTCAGCCCCAAAATAATCACACAGAAACTGTATTATTAAATCACTGCTTAGCCCATTAGCTCTAGCTTCTTATTGGCTAACTCTTACATATTAATTTAATCCATTTCTATTAATCTGTGTATCGCCATGTTGCTGTGGCTTCCCAGGTAAAGTTTCCAGCTTCTGTCTCTGGCAGGGCTACATAACTTCTCTGATTCCACCTTCCCTCCTCCCAGCATTCAGTCTAGTTTTTTCCCACCTACCTAAGTCCTGTCCTATAGCTCTGCTATACGTCCCAAAGCAGTTCCTTCATAACTAATCATAATCACAGCATACAGAGGGGAAAACCCATATGCCATTCTTATAGTCTCAACCCATTTCCTGTTCTTTGTGCCTACTGTGTTGTGGTTGAAACTAATCAGTCAGCTTTCTTTTTTGCTGTTATAACTTCCCCCACCATTGCTGTAGGAAATCTTACAGCTTGTGTTTACCCGCCCTACTGGGACGTGGCCTCGTATACTATAAATGCAGATGCAGAGCCTGCATCTGCCCCTTTTTTTTCTTACTTCCCCTGGCTGTTCTTTCGGATTGCTGGGGTTGCTGCATTCCATCTCTGTTCTCCGTTCAAGCAGAGAATTCTGATTTGTGAGTTTACCCCTAAATAAATACCTATTTCTCAATTCTGAGGTAGTGTTAGATTTATTTTAAGCCCCCATTCCACACACCATCATAAACTCTTATCACTAAATCACATAAGATTCAGTAGAATTAACTGCTATTTGGTGCTAAGGTGGTTTGATAGCCTACTGTTTTCATTTTTGTTTGTTTATTTTTGAAGACAATGTTTGTCTGTGTAGACGTAGCTGTCCTGAAAGTAGCTCTATATATCAGGCTGGCTTTAAACTCAGAGATCCTCTGACTCTGATTTCCAAGTGCTGGGATTAAAGGTGAGTCAGCATTCCTGGCTTTTTTTGTTTTTAAATTGTTGTATGATGGTTTTGTTCCTATCAAACATATGCTGTTGTTACTGAGCTTGACCTATATCTGTGTAGGATTCAAAATTTGACAGAGGGTATCTCATTATGTTTCCCAGGATGTGCATGTGTCATGACATAATTCTTTCTGTTCCTTCTAAGTTATTGGATTATAGGTACATAACCTTCTTCCTGCCTGTTTTTGTTTGTTTTGAATTTTTATTTTAAAAAGAGTATTTTACCTGTGTGCATGGATATGCACCATGTGAGTACCTGGTCCATACATTGATCAAAAGATGGTACTAAAAACCCTGAACTGGGAATAATGGATAGTTATGATGCTCCATGTAAGTCCTTGAGCCCACCTGTATGCAAGACTAGGAGGACTCTTTTCTCTTGAGCCATCTTTCCTGCTCTGTGTTGATTATTTGTAACGAGCATATTAACTGCTATTGTTTTCATTTGTCCATTTGTAACTTTTTAAACACACAGTGCCTTTTACTAAAATCTTATTTATGTTGTAGTTAAAATTGGGGCACTTCAGGTTTCTGGTAGATGAATAAAGAGTTGAAGTGAATGCATAACTCTCTGTTGAAACTTCAACGCAAACCTATAAGTTATTTCTATCTTTTATGTTTGTTTGATTAATTTTTTTCATCTGAAACAGGTATTTAATATGTATTTCTGGCTTTCCTAGAAGTGATTCATGGACTAGGCTGGTATTCTACTCAGAGGCAGATAGATATACATGCCTCTGCCTTCTGAGTGCAAGAATTAGAGGCATTCAATGCACCCAGTTTTTTTCATCTCATTTTTCTTTTTTGTAGTTAGGGATTAATCATTCATACAATTTCTCTTATCTGTACTCTGTACTCTTGATCTGTTTACGTATGTTTCATTGTTGGTTAGTAGGCATTTCTCTTGCAAGGTGATATCCCATTAAAAGGGTTCAGAAATGGCAGAGGTGAACCTCCTATTCATTTTGCTTCTAAAGTGACTTGGTGATTAAATCATGATGTCATGTCATGGAATAAGTATGAGGAGCACCAGAATTATATGACTATACTGTCAAAGAAGTATATATTTACAGTGTTGTTAAACTCATGCTTTCTGTTGTACACATGTATGGGATATTTTAGAATGCAGTGACCTATGATGATGTACATGTCGACTTCACCCAGGAAGAATGGGCTTTGCTGGATCCTTCCCAGAAGAGTCTCTACAAAGATGTGATGCTGGAGACCTACAGAAACCTCACTACTATAGGTAAGACTGAACTATCTTTCATGTTTAAAGTAAGGGGACAACTGTTCATTGGTTAATGATGCTCTTTTGTAATATGATTGAGAAAGAAGAATGGGTAAATAAGCCAGGCATGGTTTTAAGTGGTAACTAAATTTTTTTTACAAGTTTTAATATATAACATACATTTTTCTGGCACTATATTTTAGGATACAGTTGGGAAGACCATAATATTGAAGAACATAGTCAAAGTTCTAGAAGACATGAAAGGTAATTTTCATGTATAAGCTGATACAAATGTACCTCTGAAGAATTTGTAATGTTTCCTATATGTTTTAAACAAAAACAACAGTGTAAATAATAAAGTACATTGATGATTATTAAATTCTCACAAAAGAAATTACCTTAATTTCAGATAGGTAGGCTGCATTTGCAAGTCATTCCTTTAAGAAAGAAGTCAAGGAAACAATGTCTTAACTTATATTACCATTTGAATCATAATACAATGAGAGTTTACTGTAAAATTGTCATTCATTTATTTCATATTATTCATATTATAAAAGATACACATGTTGAAAAGGTGATAAGTATATCTCTAAAACTCTCTAATACACTAATAGTCTATAGAAAGGGTAGTTTAACCTCTATACTTGTTAACTTTAGTGAGGAGGCAGTTAGAGTCGCTAATCAAGGGGCAACTGTTATGGAGAAGCCTTAATCCAGATACCACAAGTCTATGAGGACAGAAAGTCAAACTGTGTGAACTCAATGTGGAAACCTTATATTTGTTATTCTTCCTTTACTAGTGTATCTTTATGCTACTCTGTATACCAGCCACATGAGCATAGGGATGTGAAAAGGATGTAACATACCTCTCCTCAGAACAAATAGAAGCTATGTAGCAGTTCCCCATTTGAGTTATACTTGTTGAAATTTGATGTACAAGTATAAAAAGTAATTGGTTGTCTAGTCCCCTTGTTAAGATATCAACAAACTCACATTTCAGAAAAGCACCATGAGTACTAGGACTGTGTAAATATTTCTGTTTGCCCTGGTTCACTTAGCAAATGTAGTATCACTCACAGTATAGGAAACTTTATGATTGCAATAAGGGTGGTAAAGTTCTGAGTTTTTTCACTTCTCTTCAAATACATGAAAATTCTTGTGCAGAGGAAAAGATTCTATAAATGTGAACCATGTAATAAAGACTGTTCAGTTCTATTCAAAGATGAAAAGCAAGCCTTAATGAAGGGGAAAAACAAGATTATAAACATATAATTCCTTAACATATAATTCCTCTTTAAAATAGTACTAAATTGTAAAAATAATTTATACAGATAAAATATTCAACAATGTATTAAATGTAGTAATGCTTTCACATGTACCATTATCATTGTAGGCATGAAAAAAGTCAAACTAGAGAGAAAACTTCTGTATATACTCAATGTGTTAAAGCCTTTGCATGTGACAGTCATCTTCACAGTCATGAAAAAACAGATACTAGATTAAAACCCTATGAAGAAAATGAGTGTGGTAAAGCCTTTTTACATCACAGTCATATTCAAATGCATAAAAGTACATACACTGGAGAGAAACCCTATGAATGTAATCAGTGTGGTAAAGCCTTTGTACAGCACAATAATCTTCAACGTCATGAAAGAACCCATACTGGAGATAAGCCCTATGAATGTACTCAGTGTGGTAAAGCCTTTGCACGTCATAGTCATCTACAAAGGCATGAAAGAAGACATACTGAAGAGAAACCCTATAAATGTAATCAGTGTGGTAAAGCCTTTGCACGTCATAGTCATCTACAAAATCATGAAAGACTACATACTGGAGAGAAACCCTATAAATGTAATCAGTGTGGTAAAGCCTTTGCACGTCATAGTCATCTACAAAGTCATGAAAGACTACATACTGGAGAGAAACCCTATAAATGTAATAAGTGTGGTAAAGCCTTTGCATGTCATAGTCATCTACAAAAACATCAAAGAACCCATACTGGAGAGAAACCCTATGAATGTAATCAGTGTGGTAAAGCCTTTGTATGTCGTAGTTCTCTACAAAGGCATGAAAAAAGCCATACTGGAGAGAAACCCTATGAATGTAATCAGTGTGGTAAAGCCTTTACACAGCTCAGAAATTTACAAAATCATGAAAGAAGCCATACTGGAGAAAAACCCTATAAATGTAATCAGTGTGGTAAAGCCTTTGTTGGTCAAAGTAATCTTCAATATCATGAAAGAACCCATACTGGAGAGAAACCCTATGAATGTAATCAGTGTGGTAAAGCCTTTGTCTGTCACAGTTCTTTACAAAATCATGAAAGAAGCCATTCTGGAGAGAAACCCTATGAATGTAATCAGTGTGGTAAAGCCTTTGCACAGCACAATAATCTTCAACGTCATGAAAGAACCCATACTGGAGAGAAACCCTATGTATGTAATCAGTGTGGTAAAGCCTTTGTATGTCATAGTTCTCTACAAAGTCATAAAAAAAGCCATACTGGAGAGAAACCCTATGAATGTAATCAGTGTGGTAAAACTTTTGCTCATCACAGTAATCTTCAAAGGCATGAAAGACTACATACTGGAGAGAAACCCTATGAATGTAATCAGTGTGGTAAAACTTTTGCTCATCACAGTAATCTTCAAAGGCATGAAAGACTACATACTGGAGAGAAACCCTATGAATGTAATCAGTGTGGTAAAGCCTTTGTATGTCGTAGTTCTCTACAAAGGCATGAAAAAAGCCATACTGGAGAGAAACCCTATGAATGTACTCAGTGTGGTAAAGCCTTTGCACGTCATAGTCATCGACAAAGGCATGAAAGACTACATACTGGAGAGAAACCCTATGAATGTAATCAGTGTGGTAAAGCCTTTGCTCATCACAGTTATCTACAAATTCATGAAAGAAGCCATACTGGAGAGAAACCCTATAAATGTAATCAGTGTGATAAAGCCTTTACACAGCACAGAAATCTTCAACATCATCAAAGAACCCATACTGGAAAGAAACATGAATGTAATTAGTGTGGTAAAGGCTTTGTTTATCATAGTCATCTTCAAAGACATGAACTAACACATGCTGGAGAGAAATCCTATGAATGTAACGAGTGTGGTAAAGCCTTTTCACTTCACAGTACTCTTCAAATGCATAAAAGATCACATACTGGAGATAGAATCTATGAATGTAATCAGTGTGGTAAAACCTTTACATATATGAATAATCTAAATCATGAGAAAAAAAATCATACTGCAGAGAAACCCTATAAATGTATCCAGTGTGAGAGTTTTGTACTTTATATAGGAGTAAAACTTTTTGTGCAACAATCTGTTAAAATCTTTCCATATTGCAATAGATATTGACAACCTGAAAAAGATACTAAGGACTTATTATTATAAAGTATTTCATAAGATCTTTAGCCAAAACACTTATAATCAGCTACACAATGATTTGGGATTCTCCTCTGTATTCTGTGAATGTATTTTGTTACCATTGTTTAATAAAGAAGCTTCTTTGGGCCTCTGGCAGGGCAGAATAGAGCAAGGCAGAAATTCTAAGCAGAGATAAAGAAGAAAAGAAAGTGGAGTCAGACTCCATGTATCTGCTGAAGGAGACAGATGCCCTGGAACCTTACTGGTAAATCACAAGTCTTGTGGTAAAATACAAAATAATAGGAATGGGTTAATTTAAGGTGTCAGAGTTATTTAATAAGAATCCTGAGCTAATAGCCAAGCAGTGTTTTAATTAATATAGTTTCTGTGTGATTATTTCGGTTCTGGGCATCCAGGAATGAACAAGAGTCCTCTGCCTACAACACAAGACTATTTCTTCTGTAGAAATAAATTTGACAGTGTTAACAATTTTTTCAAGCATTATGATGTCCTTTTTATACTGTTTATACTTAACAAACTCATGGTAAAATGAATTTATGAAGCTCGACGTGTAGGGAAAATGGGCCAGACAAAGAAACACATCCTGACACTGAAACCAGAGCCAGTGAAATACATAATTTTGACTTTGAAACTGGAGCCAGAGAAATACATCCTTACTCTAAAACCAAGACAAAGAAATACACTTTGTTCCTGAATCCAGAGCCAAAGAAAGAAACACCTGACCCTGAAACCAGACTCAAAAGGTTATAAGGGGCAAGTGAAAGAACACACTTTGGCCCTGAAACAATAGCCAAAGAAACACACTCTACCCTTGACCGACTGAGCACAAAACCAGCTAATCCCTAAGCTCGAGCTCTACCAACCCCTGAGCATGAAATCTAGCCTATCTCTGCATTGTTCAAGATTAAGGTTTGACATCTAACTAATTCCCACCCTGAGAATCTTCTCCCTGGGAAAACTCTGCCCCCAAGAATTCCTATATAAGTTCTGTACCTGTTCAGTTGGCATCTGCCGATTTCTGTCCTAGCAGAGGCAGCCCCTCTCCTGGATTCTTCACTTCCAAATGAATTTCTTGAATGAGTTTTGGGTGAAGACCTTTCACTGGAGTGATAAGAAACTCTAGTGTGTAGAAGGAACAGCGGGGATGTGTCCTGCCTCCCGGCTAGCTTTACCCAAAATAATTACATGGAAACTGTATTCATTTAAATACTGCCTGGCCCCTGGCCCGTTATCTGTAGCTTCTTATTGGTTGATTCTCATACCTGCTTTAACCCATATTTAGTAATTTATATAGCACCACGAGGGGTGGCTTACCAGGAGAGATCTTACCCTGCATCCATCTCGGAGAGGAGAGGCATGGCGACTCACTATGGCAACTGCCTGAAGTGTCTGTCTCACTGCCTTCTACCCAACATTCCATTCTGTCTACTCCGCCTACCTAATTTTCTGTTCTCTTAAAGGGCCAAGGCAGTTTTTTTATTAATAAAAGTAAGTAACACATAGACACTCCTCCATCATTTCCCCCCCTTTTTTTTCTGTAGAAGGAGTGGCGGGGCTGTGTCCCGCCACCCGGCTACCTTTACCCAAAATAATTACACAGAAACTGTATTCTTTTAAATACTGCCTGGCCCATTAATTTAAGCCTCTTATTATCTAATTCTCTCGTCTTCCTTTAACCCATATTTAGTAATCTGTGTAGCACCACGAGGTGTGGCTTACCAGGAAAGATCTTAACCTGCATCCCTATCGGAGAGGAGAAGCATGGCGACTCACTATGGCGACTGCCTGAAGCGTCTCCCCTCTCTTTCCCAGAATTCTGTTCTGTCTACTCCGCCTACCTAATTCTCTGTCTCTTAAAGGGCCAAGGCAGTTTCTTTATTAATAATGAAAGTAACACATAGACACTCCTCCATCAGTAGTGGATTGGAACAGAGAAGCTTTGGTCACCTCTGCTGGCAAACTCCCTTAAAGGAGCAGGGCAGAAGTAGCAACTCTTCACCAGAGACTGCAACATTTCTGCAGCAGTTTCTCATTAACTCCAGTGAAGCAGAGAACTAACAATTTGGGCTGAAGCTGAGAAAAAAATTAACATCTCTGTTAGGAAACTCCCAAATGGGGTGAAACAGAGAAGCATTGGACACCTCTGCTAGGAAACTCCCTTAGGGAAGTGGAGCAGAACAGCAATGGACGTCTCTGCTGATGGAGTGTCATTTGTCTGTGTGTTACTTTCATTGGCTAATAAAGAAACTGCTGCCAAGCCGAACCTGCATATATGTTCTAAAGGTATCTTGACTTCAGAATTTGGATTTAAGAACATGATGCTTTGGAAAAGAGTTTCTTTTGTTTTCACAGAGGATGAGACTCTGTGGATTGCTTCTATTCCAGTATGGTATGATAGACCACACCCTCCTGAAAGGTGCTGTGAACACCCTCAAAAAATTACTTCACTCAACTGATGACTGAGATGAACCTGGCACATAGGTTACACCATGAAAGATCTGATTAACAGCGCCCCCACTCAGCAGGAAGCAGTTTGGAGAGAAAAAACTGCGCTCATGTTCCCAAATATTGTTTATAAATGTTCTTTTACATTTAAAGGGGGATATGATACAGATTTGAATAATTTGCATTGGTAAGGTCAATTTTGTTATATGTACATGTATTTCTGATGTTGATTAAAGTATTGTGATTGTGTAGTTCATTTAAGAATGTAATGTATAATTAGGAAATATAGGTTGTTAATGGATAATCATCGATAATAGTCAAGCTTGTAGTCAGACTTTTTAGATGTGCATAGATATATTCCAGTTAGATAGGCATTCTTCATATCTTTCAAAGACTACAGAACATGGCATTTAAGATGTTTTAATAACATCTTAAATGTTATTTAACTTGGGGCTTTTCATGACAATGAGACACATCTGCTCCTGGCAGCACCAGCTACTTCAAAAGGAAGATGGGCATCGAAGAGGCTCCTTATAGAGTTGGTTAGCCATTTAGTCAAGAAACTGCTCTTGCCTGGACTGTTGCATAAACTGAACACAGAGAACCCTCAGAGAGAGGACTGCTGAACTTGCCTAAAGGTGAGATGGTCTTTCAGGGTTCCTGTTTCATGAAAGAGTTTGCGAGACATTCTGCAGGACACAAAAGAAAGTGACTAAACTGTCTTTGGAATTTCCTGCTTCATGGAAAAGTCTCCTGGATACTGTGGGCCAGAAGGCCGAAGATGGATGCCCCAATGGTACAGAGGAACTTTGGGTGACTGTCCAGGCAGTGAGATGTCTCTGTCATTTCTAGAGTTTTGGAAGTTGCTTACTTCTTGTTTAATTAGTTAATAGTATATCCTTCTGGAGTCTTTGATGGAGTTGAAGAATGGATAGTCATAGTTTTCCTTAGTTATGATAAAAGATAAAATAGATATAAATATTGTAATTGTAATTCTTACTTGATAACTGTTTTGTTATATGTAATTTTACTATGTTAAAGTTAAAGCCTTTTTTGTTTAAACAGAAAAAGGGGAAATGATGGAGGAGTATCATTTGTCTATGTGTTACTTTCATTGGTTAATAAAGAAACTGCCTTGGCTCTTTAATAGGACAGAAAATTAGGTAGGTGGAGTAGACAGAACAGAATTGTGGGAGAAAGAAAGCAGAGTCAGGCAGCTGCCTCAGGCAGATGCCATGCTTCTCCTCTCCTAGATGGACGCAGGCTAAGATTCCTTCTTGGTAAGACACTACCTCGTGGTGCTACACAGATTACTAAATATGGGTTAAACCAATATATGAGAATTAGCCAATAAGAGGCTGAAACTAATGGGCCAGGCAGTGTTTAAATGAATACGGTTTCCGTGTAATTATTTCGGGTGTAAAGCTAGCCGGGTGGTGGCAGGACACAGACCCCCCCACCCCCGTTCCTTCTACACTCTGCTTTGAAGCTCTCTTAGCAGAGTGAAGCACATCCCAGCTGTGATGGCTCTTTTGGAGAGGAGCAGCATTGCTACACCCTGCAGGGAGAACGTCTCCTACTGGAACACAGCCTTGGGTATAGCCGGACTTCCCAATAGTCAGTATATGTCAGGGACCATCTTTATCAAGTATACCACTTACCAGGGTAGGGGCACAGGGATTAGAAAAATAAGAGGATGAAGACCACAAGTGAAAATAATAAAACAGAAACATAGGATAGTACTGGGAGGGAGTTTTAGTGAATACTGTAAATCTGCCTGCATTTAATTTTCCATATACATTTATACCCCAATACAGCAGGGGGAAGAAGACAAAAGACTGCTTTAACATGATGCAAAGGATAACTAGAACAGTTACTTGCTTCAGTACTTTGAGCCATCAAGTCTTTAATTATTGAGAAAAACATTACTCAGGCAGTGAACCCACCCTAGACCAAGTATCCTAAAGGCAGTCATTCCCTAGGCCAAATCTCTTAATTCAAAAGAAAGAGCAGAAGAATGTTTGAATTCTCTCACCTTTGCTCAAAGGAGAGTAGATATATCTGTATGGGCCCTTTTAAAGTCCCAAAAGCAAAACATTTACACCTTAGGTCAGGGTGTGTAGCCATGCCTGTTAACAACTTTGAGGAACCTCAAACTCTGACCTCCAGAAAAGGTGGAAATAGGCTCAAGGTTTTGGACCTCCACAAGGATACCTTTTCTCTCATAGCTGTGGGTATCCAGTACACTTTCCCTTCATAGCTGTAGGTATGGCCTGACTTCTAACAGTGAGGGTACCTTTTTCTTCAGAGCCCTAGGTATCAGGCTACCTTCCCTCCACAGCTTCAGTTCTAGCCAGACTTCTCAACAGTCAGGATTCCTTTCTCATCATAGCTGTAGGTGCCCAGTATACTTTCCTTCACAGCTGTAGGTATGTCCTGACATGATAGTGAGGGTACCTTTCTCTTTAGAGCTATAAGTACTCAGGGTACCTTTTTCTCCACAGTTTCAGGAATAGCCTGACTTAACAGTCTGGGTAGCTTTCCTGTCAGCTGTAGATATCCAAGATTGGAGACTGCTCAGGCAGTTTCCGGAGCCATCTAGACCCAAACAGTCACACAGAAAATATATTAATTACAATACTGTTTGGCCTGTTAGCTCAAGATTCTTATTAACTAATTCTTACCTATTAAATTAACCCATTTCTATTAATCTCACCACAACGCTGTGGCTTATCGGTAAGGTTCTGTTCTTAGCATCTTTCTGCTTCAACAACTACATTGCATCTCTTTTACTCTACCTACTCTCTCTCTATATCTCTTCCAGCCTGACTATATTCTGCCCTGCTCTAGTCCAAAGCAATTTCTTTATTAACCAGTGGTAATAAAACATGTTCACAGCCTACAGTGGGGAATCCTACATCACAGGATAACTTTTCCTTCACAGCTATAGGTATAGGCTGATTTCTGACAATCAGTGTTGTGGGGAGGTCACTTGTTTGGTTCCCAGCCTCCTGGCTAGCTTAGATCTGAAATAACCACACAGAAGCTGTATTAATTAAATCACTGCTTGACGCATTAGCTCTGGCTTCTTACTGGCTGACTTTTACATATTAATTTAACCCATTTCTATTAATCTGTGTATGGCCACGTGGCTGTGACTCACTGGGTAAAATTCCCAGTGTCTGTCTCTGGTGGCTCCATGGCATCTCTCTGACTCTGCCCTTCTTCCTCCCAGCATTTAGTTCAGTTTTCCCTGCCTACCTAAGTTCTGCCCTATTCACAGACCAAGGCAGTTTCTTTATTCATTAATGGTAATCACAGCACACAGAAGGGACTCCCACATTAAATTGGTATCTTTCTCCACACTATGAAACTCTGGGTGGCCTGGAACTCACTATATAGACTAGGCTCTTCTAGATATCAGAAAGATTTGCCCACCCTGTCTCCAGTGTACCTGAATTATAGATGGGTGCATCACAGATAACTAACTTTTTTTGGCTTTTCAAGAAAGGTTTTTTTTTTGTTTGTTTGTTTTTTTGTTTTGTTTTGTTTTTTGTGTGTGTGTGTGTGTGTGTGTGTAGCCTTGGCTGTTCTAGAACTAGCTCTGTAGTCCAGGCTGGCCTTGAATTTACAAAGCTCCGTATGCCTCTGCCTCCCAAGTGTTAGGATTAAAGATGTGTGCCACCACTAAGGGTAATGTACTAATGTAATTTTGTTTTTTCATTGGTTTAATAAGAGTGAGTGACTGAACCTGACTTTTTGGGGTAGCAAAGACACAGGCTCTGGTCCTAACTCCAGTAACAGAAGAAGACTCCCATCAAATGCAGCCTTCCTGTCTTAAAGTCCACTGTCTTCCAACTATGAGCAATATTGTCTTTCTTTATCTTTGTATTATAATTCATCAAGGGACTAGAGCACAGTACTGTCTTTATTCTACAGATAGTTGAAACCCAGGCTCATGGAGATCGTGTAACTGTTCATCTTACTCATCCCATCATTCTAATGACTGATTAAATGAAGTTGAAGCCAACTAAGCCAAGCATGGTGGCACAGATGTGTAGCCATGATACTTAGAAAGTAGAGGTAGGAATGTCAGGATTTCAAAGTCATCCAAAATGAGAATGGTCAGTAGGGTATCATGGGAGGCCCATTGAACCTAGGGAGCCTGTGATTTGCTCAGGACAGTGTCCATAGTCATTCCTGCAACCCTAGAACTTCAGGGATGTGGCACCAGCAAATGTTAGCTGAGGTATTTACCAATTCAAGTTTTCTATTCTTGATAATGTTTTCTGTCCCAGTCAACCTAGATCACTTAAGGGTCAGATTCATGTTGCACAATAAAGTATAAAATTCCATAGTTGGTTGAATTAGCTTCAGGCAGGGATGAAATCCCTATTTGTGTATCTGAAACAGCATGTTCAATTCTGAAACCATAACACAAAACCAACAGAAATGGACTCAGCAGGTTTTATTCATATACTTGCACTTATTCACACAGACTTCACAAGGAAGGAATTAGAAGGGGAAAATTTGGGAACAGAAGGAGAGGACAAGGATGGAGGAAAGTGATACAATATGTTTTAATTAAAATGTATAAAACTAAATTTTAAATGAAAATGCAGCTTAGCTTTTCATTTAAAGATTGAGATAGCTTAGCGATTAAGAACACTGAGTGTTGTTGCGGAGGACACAGGTTACAATGCCAGAAACCATGGTTGCTAACCATCTCCTGTAACTCCAGTTCCAAGGGATCTGATTCACTCATCTGGCCTCTGCAGGCACTGCACACAGATACCTGATGTGGGAGGGTCTTCTGTTTGTGTTGATTTCATTGGTTAATAAAGAAACTGCCTTGGCCCATTTGATAGGCCAGCCCTTAGGTGGGTGGAGTAGACAGAACAGCATGCTGGGGGGAAGAGGGAAGTGAGGCAATCGCCATGCCTCTCCTCTCTGGGTCAGATGCCATGAAACCAGCCACCAGGTCAAACATGCTGAATCTTTCTCGGTAAGCCACCACCGTGTGGTGCTACACAGATTATTAGAAATGGGTTAAGCAAGATGTGAGAGTTAGCCAGTAAGAGGCTAGAGCTAATGGGCCAGGCAGTGTTTAAAAGAATACAATTTGTGTGTTATTTCGGGGCATAAGCTAGCCAGGTGGCTGGGAGCTGGGTGGCAGGAACACAGCCCGCCGCTCTTCACTACAGATACCTGTGGGCAAACACCCGTATACATAAAATAAAACTTTAAAAAATAAAATTCTGTACAGAAATCACAGACTTGAGATAAATATCAGTCATGGCTGTCCATCAAAGAAGCATCTGTGGCCTTTCTCTGAGCCAGCTTGCTTGTAGGCAAAAGAAGGCTTATTCTGAGGTAAGAATGGCTCAGAATAGCTGTTGATTTAGGAACAATCACAATGTGGAGAGGTGACTTTCCCATAACATTTTTTAAAAATTTTGTGTTCTGCCGGGCAATGGTGGCACACGCCTTTAATCCCAGCACTCGGGAGGCAGAGGCAGGTGGATCTCTGTGAGTTCGAGACCAGCCTGGTCTACAAGAACTAGTTCCAGGATGGGCTCCAAAGCCACAGAGAAACCCTGTCTTGAAAAACCAAAAAAAAAAAAAAAAATTGTGTTCTATGTCCTTTGTGTGTGTGTGAGGATTGTGGCATCAAGACATCTTTTAAATGTATCTTTTAGATCATATATTAAGATTTATATATCTTTTAAATAATATATTATGATATATTTTTATTGTGATTATAATGCATAATCTAAAAGATAGTTTTGCTCTGTAAATCTCCATCTGCCTAAGTGGCTAGACTTGCTTTCTCCTGTCCCTATTTAAACTGTTTGATGTATAACCTCAGGCCTGAACCTAAAAAAGATTTAAGGATGACAGTGTATATGGAATGCAAAATCTGGGCCAGGTTGTCTCCTCTTTTAGCATTAACCACCACTGAATGCATACTGCTATTAAAGGAATTTATGTCTCTTAAACTTTAAGTGTGTGAATGATTTATCCCTGGGAAGGCATATTAATTCTAGAATAGCAGTACCTCCAGCATTGAAGACAAACTTTTTGATGTTGAATCAGGTAGCCTTGATCATATGTGTAAGCAATACTTTTCTGGTCAGAAGCATGTCTCCAAGCAGAAGTTACCAGAGAAGATTAAAAACTTGTTCACTGACTTTAGATTTCCAAATAGGTAGAGTGCCTGGCACTGAGAGGTTACTTTTATAGGACCACACAGTGACCACAAGTGTTGAATAAAAAAGCAGTTATAGCACATAACAGATAGTCCAGATGGTAATGCCATAAAATACAACTTATGAGTGAGATATGCCATACTGTTCCCTGACATTGACAAATATTCCTTAAATTACAATAATAAATACGCCTTGTCATTCACCTGGAGAGAGATAGTTCAATATTTATTACAGAAAGAGAAGTTGTGTTAAAACAATTGTGGGACAGTTTAAAGATCAATTCAATTTTATTTCGTCCCATTGGATTCTTCCATGGAAAAATCGTAGAAAAGTGTAGAAAAGGTCAAATGGGTTTAGGTTCTAGTAGAAAGGCTACAGGAATACCTGACTTAAGAACTGAGATATCTATCCTCACTACTACTTTCAAAATAGTATTATGTGACACCTAGAAAACTAGCTAAATTATGTATGTACTTAATAAACTATGAACTTAAAAGGTACAATGAAGAAATGGACTTGAATATATCAGTTTCTTCACAAACATTATTTTATGCTTTTCAAGTGCATGTACAAAGGTTTGTTATTAATGTCCTGGTGTGTGATTTAAGAAGTGTGAAGTCGAGCAGTGGTAGCTCACAGTTTTAATCCCAGCACTCGGGAGGCAGAAGCAGGCAGATCTCTGTGAGTTTGGGGCCAGCTTACTCTACAAGAGCTAGATCCAGGACATGCTTCAAAGCTACAGGGAAATCCGGTCTCAAACAAACAAACAATCAAACAAACAAAGAACAAAAAAGAAGTTGTGTGATGGTGCTAGGAATTGATGACAATATATGGAGGTTGGATAAGGGGTGTTTCAATATTGAAACTCTTAAGAAAATATCACTGTAAGATGACTGGGAATTAGGAAACAAGAAAATAAGTTTTTGGAAGCATTGTGGAAAAACAGAGCTTCTTTCAGTGATCCTAAATTGAAGTAGTAAAAACATACAAAAGTGTTTACATATTGCCAACTTTTGCACTAGCCTTGACATATTCTTTTTTATTTTTCCATTCAAAAATTTACACTTCCTCCCCTCCTCCCATTCCCCTCCCACTCCCCCACTTACTTTTCTTCCTCCCCTCCCTCAAGAGAGGGCAGGAAACCCTGCCCTGTGGGAAGTCCAAGATCCTCCCGCCTACATCCAGGCCTAGGAAGCTGTGCATCCAAATAGATTAGGGTCCCAAAAATCCAGTACATGCTGTAGAAATAAGTCCTAGTGGCTTTATCAATGGCTTCTCAGTCATTCCCCCATTGTCAGCCACATTCAGAGAGTCCGGTTTGATCACATGCTCGTTCAGACCTGGTCCAGCTGGATTTGGTGAGCTCCCATTAGAACAGGCACACTGCCTCAGTGGGTGGACCAACCCCTTGCAGTCCTGACTTCCTTCCTCATCTTTTCCCTCCTGCTCTTCAAATGGACCTTGGGAGCTCAGTCCATTGCTCTGATGAGGGTCTCTATCTCCATCTGTCGCTGGATGAAGATCCTATGGTGATATTCGAGATAATCATCAGTGTTGATAGTGGGGCAAGGCCAGTTCAGGCACCCTCTCCTCTGCTGCCCAAGGACCTAGATGGGGACATCCCTGTGGACACCTGGGATCCCCTCTAGCGCCAAGTCTCTTGCCAACCCTAAAATGGCTCCCTTAATGTAGATACCTTCTTCCCTGCTCCTATATTCACCCTTCCTCAATCTTGACCCTCCCACTCTCCAAGCTCTCACCAGTCTTTTTCTTCTCCCTTCTCTCTCCCCCTCTCCCCTTCTCCAGCCCTCCCCTCACTCCTACCCCCACCCCCATGCTCCCAACTTTTGCCCCGTGATCATGTTTGCTTCCAATTTCCAGGAGGATCTATAAATGTTTTTCTTTAGGTTCACCTTGTTATTTAGCTTCTCTAGGCTTGTGAACTATTGGCTTAATGTCCTTTGTTTATGGCTAGAGTCCACTAATGAGTGAGTACATACCATATTCAATTTTTTGGGTACAGCCACTTTGGAAATCAGTGTGGCAGTTTCTCAGGAAATTGGGAATCAACCTCCCTCAGGATCCAGCAATACTACTCTTGGGAATATACCCAAGAGATGCCCAATCATACTACAAAAGCATTTCTTCAACTATGTTCATAGTAGCATTATTTGTAATAGCTAGAACCTGGAAACAACCTAGATGCCCCTCAATGGAAGAATGGATAAAGAAAGTGTGCAATATATACACATTAGAGTACTACTCAGTGGTAAAAAAAAAACAATGCCCTGCCCTTCTTTGCTGTGGGAAAGTGTTTCAGGAGCCAAGGTCTGATGTCTCACATCTGGACAACATCTTTTTATCAAGAAGAAAGTATTAGTGAGATTTGTTATCTAAATAACATCTCATGTAGACTCATATCTAATGTCTGGAGTGCAATCCCTTGTGTTGTTACCAATTCACTTTGATTAAATTTTCTCTTGGAGTACTGAAGAACAATGCAGGTTGCAAAAATTAATCTTTCTTTCTCTGTTGTCAAGTCCAGTTGAGCAACTAGTCCTCAGAGGTCACTTGGGCTTGGAAGGAATCTCAGACTCTTCATGTCTCTTTTATCATTTGTCCATCAATGTGAGAATAATGCAAAGGCTGTGTTTTATGTACTATGGCTTTCTTTGAAGCCTTGAGGAAATATTTTCCACATTGATCCTCCATTTTAGACTTGATAATGTTTCAGATTCATTGAGTGGGTTCTCCATGGCCTCCATGAACTAGACAATAAGTGATCAATGGCCTTTGTTCTTAGGGACTCATTGACCTTGTATGGAAAGGGGAGAAATATTCCCCCTTTTGGTCCCTCTAACCACATTAGAATTGCCTCTAAGAATGATCATTAAACACCTAGAAGTTCAGTTTTACACCAGTTTTGTACTTTTAACTACTTTATAATATTTCAATAGCCAGATACATCTTAATAAACTTTGTTTGACATACATTTTAGCCAGTCCTTGAGACAGTTGATATCTGACCTTGCCAACTTTAATAAATACATGATCTCTAAATCTCATCCTTTATATACCTTAAACAACTTACTCAAACCCTCATAGCTTGCAAAACCTTTCCTGTCTTATTTATTCTGGAGCCACCCAGTCATCATCTTCATATATCTAAGTCCTTTTTTTCATTAAGGGCATTTACACATTTATGTTCTTCTATGTACTGCTTCCTTTTTCTAATATCATGAGAAATAGAAACATTGACACATATGTCTATGATCTGTCATGAGATTTTTCTCCCCTGTTGGGTGGGGGAAGCAATGTTTATCCTAACTGTAAGTCCCAATGAAGATTTTCAAAGTGCAATTTCACCAAAGTCCATCCTGGGGAACCAAGGAGTTTATTGAGCTTACTTACTGAGCATGGTTGAAGAGACACTTACAAGGATTTTGATACAGTAGTGGTTTTAGTCCAAATGACCCCCAATGTTCTGTGGAGAGCGGCACTATTAGGAGGTGTGGCCTTGTTAGAGGATGTATGTCATAGTCACTTTCTGCTGCCTGTTGATCTGGATGTAGAATTCTCAGCTCTTTCTCTAGCACTGTGTCTACATGTATCCACCATGATTTCTGTCATGATGATAATGAACTAAATCCTCTGAAACTGTAAGCCAGCCTCAATCAAATATTTTCCTTTCTAAGTTTTGCTGTGGTCATGGTGTCTCTTCACAGCAATAGAAACTCTAACTAAAATACCCAAAGGCAGCCACACAGGGATGTCTCTACCTAGGAAGTACATAGCTGCCATATGTGGAACTTACCTTCTCTCCACTCTTCCACTGCCCATATACTCTCTAGTATATTACTTTTCTCAGTGGATGTAGGAAGTAAGCCTGATAGCACTCAATGTAAATTCCTACTTGTAAAGATGGCTTTCTCATAGGTGCATATACAGAATCTACATCCTCCCAAGTCTTTCCCAGGCTGTGTACCCTGCTCATCCCTAAAACCACAAGGTTACATATCATTAGTGATGAATTGTATACATTTGCCTGGAAAAGAGACTATACACTTGATGGAGGGGATACCTTCTTTTATGATAGAATATCAACAGTCAGCAAACCTGGTCATGGTCATCCTTTGTAAGCAGGCACAGTTGATCACAGGAAGGTACTGACTGTTTGTCTTAAGATAGTTCTGAGTAATAACAAATGAAAGAGAGCTGAATCAAAATTATAAAAGATAATGTAACAAATTAATATTTCTTAGGTACAAACTGTATTTGTAGGTATTAAACCTTGAATAAAACACAAGACATTCTTCATATGATACATGGCATCACTCCTATAACCATGCTTTTGGATTTTAATATGAGTATGTAGTTGATACCAAGAAACAACAAATATGTACAAAACTTCATGGATTGATGTTTACACAGCATCCAGTACAACACAACTAAGAAATCCCTCTTAAAACTATGATGCTCCAGCTTACACTAGAACATCCTTTACACAGAGCGTCTCTCATTTGTTTTCACTACAGACTTGTATACACAAAAGGTAAATAAACATTAACATTTTAGCATCCAAATCTCTAACAGTCCTGATTAACATACTACTTGTCTTTGGGGGATTTCAGAGGCAGCTCTCCCTCAGCCAAATTCTACTTTGTGTGACTTACTATCTCCCAAGCATTGGCCAATCCTTTATATCACCAATTTTACTCTTCTGTGTTGTAACTTAGTAGTGTATTACACAGTACGTGAGATACCATTTACAGCTCCCACAAATTAACTCCAAATAGACCTTACACTTAAATCTCAAATTCTAAGTTCAGAACTTCTAGAAGATACTTGAAACTAGGCCTCCATGAGTTTGGCAACCTGCCTAGGCTTTGGGAGGTTTCTCTAAGGTCCTGATGTATAGAGCAAATCAGAGTTCTGCCTCTAATCTTGGGAATATGCTTGGGAGAGCTGGTAATGATTTGGGGCCAGGGCCTTTGGGAAAGGGTTGCTTCAGATCCTTAGAACCCAAGACTTTTCACAGAAGGGGCTGTCATTATCAGTTTTAAACCACTTGCTGGGCGCGGACTTTGGGTATAATGTTCTTGAGTTTACCCAAGTTCCTCTAGTACAACATTGTCTGATTAGCCTCTTTCTGATTTGTATACTTCTTTTTAAAACTGAACAAGAGACTTGCTGTTTGAATTTGGCATAAATCTCTGGCCAATCTGGGATAGGTCTGTCTTTCAAGTTAGCAGCCAGGGCTGGGAACACAGTGCTGTGTCCCCTTCTGCTCACCTGGTCCTGTCACTCAGACCTCACAAGCCAAATCAGAGCCTCTAGCAGATCTACCAGTCAAATGGGAGGGTTCTTTTGGGAGCCAGCCTTCCAGTTCAGCTCTTCTGTGAAGAAATCACAATCTCTCTCATGTGCTGCTTCTTGGGCTTCCTTGTGGGGAGAGAGCATGTCAGCTTAGCAGCTGCACCATGGTGTAGTGAGTGAGGGGTTTCTCTCCACAGATGGGGAGGAACGGTAGGCCAAGGTGAGTAAGGGGCCAATGTCCCCATGTGCAGTGGAGTGGCTGGGCTTGGCAAGTGAGGGACCCCTGTCCCCAAACTAGGTGAAGCGGTTTGCTGAGGCTTGCAGCTGGTGTGATGGGTCCTCCCCTGGCTGGGTGGGAGCCAGTGGACAGACACAGAGTTTAGTGTGGTCCTGCCCGGTCCTGCCTCATCCTAAGTAGTCCTAAGTGATCCTTGCAACTCCCTGGGCTGGGCTGTCAGCCTTTGAATACTTGATCACTCACTACTAGTTTTCCAAAAGATTCTTTTTGTGTGTGGGAAAGAACTCACTCTGGTGGCACAGCTTAGCCTGCAAATGCTTGTTTGTGCCTACAAAGCTCTGTGGTTGTCTGTAAACACCACCAAAACAATCCAAAGGCGGGTTCTGATCATTCTTGAACTATTTCTCATACTTCAGGGAAGCCACATTATCTATTAATATCTTTCTATTTGTTTATATAATGACTATTATTAGCACCTGATGATTCTTTAAAAAGATAATCTCATTTAAAATACAAAAGGAATGTATATTTACTCAAACCACATACCACTGCAGACATCTTCATTATCCCCATTAAGCAACTCCCTGCCTTACCTTTTTAACCAGTTAAATTTCTCCTTAGAAAAGGACCTAATTATATTGCTCACCTTTCATTTCTATTTATTTTATGAATTTCTAAACACTCTTTGTGTACAATTCCTTCATTTGCTTCCTGTTGCTGTGATAAAGACCACAATCAAAAGCTACCTGGGGTTGTCTAGCGACATGGTTTAGTGGGTAAGAGTGCTGGTTTTCCAGCGGAACTGCATTCAACTCCCAACTGCCACATGGTGACTCACAACTGTCTGCAATGTCAATCCCAGGAGATCTGATGCCCTCTTTTGGCTTCCAAAGGCACCGGGTCCACAGTCCAGAGAGATACATGCAGTCAAAACACCCATACACACAAAATACAAACAAATTTTAAAGGCAGCCTAGGGAGGAAAGAGTTAATTTTAGCCTACATCTTACAGTCATCCATGAAGGGAAGTCAGGACAGGAACTCAAGGCAAGAACCTAGAGGCAGGAACTGAAGGAGAGGCCATGAACCACAGTGGTGTGGGACAATCGTCTATATTCTGTCAATCATATTTTAAATAAATGCTGATTGGCCAGTAACAGGCAGGAAGTATAGGTGGGAAAACCAGACAGGAAGTAGAGGTGGGGCAATGAGAACAGGAGTATTCTGGGAAGAAGGAAGCTCTTTCCGCAGTCCTGCCCAGACTGCTGAAGAAGTAGGATGTGACCTGTCCCCCCCTGAAAAAGGTACTGAGCCATGTGGCTAACATAGATGAGAATAATGGGTTAATATAAGCTACAAGGGCCAATAAGAAGCCTGAGCTAATGGGCCAATCAGTTTATAAGTGATTTTCTTTGGGACTTGCCGGCTTTGGTAACTGGGCAGGTCAGAAACCCCAACAAGCAGGACCTAATGCTACAAACCACTGCTTACTGACTTATTCAGCCTGCTTTCTTATAAAACCCAGGAACTATCTGCCTGGGCTGGCACCACCCACAGTGAATTTGGACCCTCCCACATCCATCACTAGTAAAGAAAATGTTCTACAAGCTAATCTGACAGAGACAATTTTTCAGTTGAGATTCTTTCTTCCCAAATATGTCCAGGTTTGTGTCCAGTTGATAAAACATAAACAAAACTCTTCACAGGCACAGAAACTGTTTATAGGTCTTGTCTCTCTGTAGGCTTTAAGTTTTCATTTCAATCTAAAAACATTTAGCCTATAATCTAAGACGTCAGGAGGCTGAGGCAGGAGAATCAGGAGTTCCAGGTTAGTCTCGGCTAAAACGTCAGACTGTGGAGGTAGGATGTGTGTGTTCATTTGGTCAAAGATTATATAAATGTTCTAAATCTGTTAAATTTTAAATTTCTAATCCACATAAAGATCGATTTTCATAAATAACCAGCTGTTTTCTCTTAGAGGAACAAACAACCCTTCTCATTGGAGGGTGGGGTCAGGTCCAGAGCTTGAGTAAGCACCCCCACCATGTAGATAGATAAACTCCACGATCCATCAGCTTTACATACGGCAGCCGTTCTCCAAAAACTGTCAAATCTACTCCTGGGCTCCATTTCTGTTCTGATGAGTTTTTTCCTCTATTATTAGTGACAATTTTCACTATTGGGAATTACTTGGATACGATAACTTTAAAATCTTGATTCAAAACAGAAGTCAAGTTGTCTGCCCACCTCTAACTTTGTCCCTTCTCACTTCACTCCCCTCACAGGAACCCTGAGTGATCAGACACTAAAACAAATCCCCACGCGCTCTCCTACCAGACTCCCCCAGACACAGACCGAGCTCTCTCGTTTCCTTATTTCAAGCATTCGCTATCTTAATGCTACCTTGAAAACCGACTTAACTTTTTATAGCGGCTTTATATTTGAAGCAAAAATGATCAGGAGAAACAAAGATTTCTCACGTCCCTGTGCTCACCTACACACTCTATGATTTCATAGTTCACACTGTAATTTTTAGTTAGTAATTATTTGCAAAATTGTTTACTACCTTTCTTCTCTAAAATGGAGTGGTTCGTTCTCACGAGAACATAACAGCACCTCCGCGAGGTCCAGCAGCGCGGAGCCGTAGCTGCGGCAGTGAGTAGCAGTTACCTTGGCGCTGTATCCTTTCCTCTCCACTCCACCAGAGAGAACAACCTGTATAGACACCAGGTAATTCAGAAAGTAACACACGACACAGGGCGCTCACCCGGGAGGTCCGGAGCTTCTGGACAGTGTCTTTCATCTTCTCTTTACAGTTCTCCACCTTCTTGAGGGAGTCCGCAATTTTACTCTTCAAGCTGTCTTGGGCTTCTTTCAAAGAAACCATTGACAACTTTAGTTCATTCTGTTGAGAGACATTTTCACCAGTCAGGCCAACAACAAAACTGGTTACTACTGTTTGAATAATCCAACAGCGTTGCTCATGCCTACTGTAACTGGGTAAAACTTAATTCTGACCACCCTGGCCTGCTTAATGGCTGTGGCTACAGATCAAGTTCCTTTGTGTGACACTAAACACCCTCAGGGGCATCTCCGAGATCAGCATCCTGTGCCTAAGAATATCCATGGATCCTTAAAAATCTCCTCTCATCCTCTACATCCCCTTCCATAAGCAGCACGAGTACACACAATGGTAAAATCATAATTTTTAATTATGTATTTATTATATGTATAATATTACATGTATTTAATCATAATGTATTTGATGTGTTTTCATATTAACTGCATGCTCTGGCTGAAGTTTGAAAAAGTTACTTTTGTTCTGCTGGTACCCAAAGTAATAGTACCTAAAGGGTGTGTGTGTGTATGTGTGTGTGTGTGTGTGTGTGTGTGTGTGTGTGAAGTGCATTCTTATGTGGTTAACTTTGGGTACTTTTTATTCTCTTCATACATTTCCATGTGTTGATGTTATTCTTTTTTCTTTTATAACAGTTTCTGGATTTAAGTTGGAAAAAGTTGCCAGGTGGTGGGACACCTCTGAAGGGAAAAGGTGACAGAGAACTGCTGACAGCCACACAGCTCAAACACTGCAGGATACTTGAACTTCAAACGCGAGGTAACGGTGGGGATGCTTACCAAACGCTTGGTTTTCTCTGAAATATCTGATTTTTTTTTTTTTTGGGTGGGGATGCCCCTCCTGCAGCACTGTCTAAGAGAAAAAAAAACCAATTGTGTTATAATGATTTGAAACCCAAAAATTAAACCACTAGTTACTTCCTCATTCAATAAAGGTAAGAAGAAGAGGAAGTGAGAAGATCAGATGGTGTCAACTTTCTTTCTTCTCAGGCCTGATGGGGAGTCTCGCAGAAGCACAAATGGATTAAGAAAGCCTTGGACTGGTGAGGCCCACTCGTCACTGTGCCTGTGAGGGTGATTCTGGAGACAACTAACTCATGAGGCCTTTGATCTAACGGATGGATCAAACCTGAACAGGCTGTCAGGAGGCTGCAGAGCTACCTGCCCGAGAAAGCAGGCCCCGGGAGGATGCGCACTGCCCTGGCATCTGGGAGCACTCCTTTCAGCTTCCCATTCCCATTCAATAAGCTACTCTGCCGTGCTTTCCTGTCTTGATGAACTGAACCCTCTGAGACTGTGAGCCCAAATCAACCTCCCCCTTGTCTAATGCTAATACTCTAGCAATTAAAAATAAAGAACTACATAATCTGTCCTAGCAACACCGTAACACTTCAAAAATTAATATGCAAATTGACATGTAAAGTTCCTTTTTAAACAGTAACTTATTAGGTGTGTGTGTGAGATCTATTGAGCAGCACAAAAACTCAGGGAACTTAGAGTCAGCTGAGACCTGAAAATTATCATATGTTTCTCACTGATTTGTACCTTTTGCTTTTTTTTTTTTTTAAATCATGACAAACCTCCCAAACCCCAACTTCACAGAAATACAGGGAAAGTACCACAAGCTGACCTGAAGCTGGGAACTAAGTATTTTGAGCTAGCGCAAGCTAGATGTAGAACACTACCGTATTTCCCACAAATATACAAACTGACCCAGTGCCCCTCGAGCATTTGCTGCATAGCCGCACAGCAGAACCAAACACAAGAGAATACTCAAGAATCCTATGCATCCAGAATGCACATAGCCTGGCAACACAGACAGGTGCAGCAACATGTTGATGGCTTCTTCAGTAACTGAAAGCCAGCTGTGTGCACCCCCCCCCCAGCCACATGTTAAAGGGCTCGCACATACCGTTTTCTGCCTAAACTCCTGGTTCAGCAAGTACTGCAGCTCCTGAATGTCATCCATATACTGCTTGAACTCTTCTTGCTCTTCAACTGGAACCGAACTAAACACAAAAAAAGATCAAAACAGTGTGTGCATTCTTAAATTTGAAAGATGCCTTTGATAATGAAATAAAGGGTCTGAGTCCTTGTTTCTGAATTATATACCTTCAAGATAACCATTTAATAGATTACTTTTATCTCCTACTGGAAGAAAAATAATCAGATGATAGCCTTCAATTTTATACCATCTCATCAGTCCCACATGCACACACCCATCCACCGTCCCTCCCACCAGCATGGCCACAGTATTCCTATGATGTCAATGCTAGTTTCCCTAACTGGGCCTTGGCTCTTGGCACCACACACTTCCCAGTGTGGGACCAGCCACTCTCCTATGCTACCATCCTTTCCATCAGCACCTATGTATCTGTACTTAGTGGTTCTGTGTTAACTTGACACAAGCTATAAAGTCATCAGAGGAAGGAGCCTCAGCTGAGGAAATGCCTCCTTGACACCCAGTTGAAAGGCATTTTCTCATTTAGTGATCAGTGGAAGAGGACCCATCCAAAGGTGTGTGGAGCCATCCATGGGCTGCTGGTCCTGAATTCTGTAAGAAGATGGGTTGAACAGGTAATGAGAAGCAGGTCACTGAGCAGCACTCCATCTATGCATCAGCTCCTGCCTCCAGGTTCCTGCCCTGTTAAGAGTTCCTGTCCTGACTTCCTTCAGTGATGAACAGCAATGCCGAAGTGTAAGCCAAATTAACCCTTTCCTCCCCAACTTGCTCTTTGGTCATGGTGTTTCCTTGCAGCAATAGAAACCCTAACTATGACAATGTCCAAAGGTCTAAGTTTTACTTTAGACTATCTGAGGTATTATGGTGTGGGAGGTCCTGCTGTCTATGTGTTGCTTTTATTGGTTAATGAATAAAGCTTTTTTGGCCAGTGGCTCAGCAGAACAGGGCAAGGCGGGAGTTCTAAGCAAACAGAGGAGGAGAAAGAAGGCAGAGTCAGTGAGAAGCCAAGTAGCCCCACCAGGGACAGCACTTTACCTGGTAAGCCACAGGCAAGTGGCAATATACAAATTAATAGAAATGGGTTAATTTAAGATATAAGAGTTAGCTAAAATTAGGCTTAAGCTATTGGCCAAACAGTATTACAAATAATATAGCTTCTGTGTGGTTATTTTGGCTCTGAGCAGCCGGGAATGAACAAGCAGGCTCCCCCAACAGTTTTAGCCATTTATTTTGATTCTGCCTTTGCCTGTGTTTCTATAAAGTTAACATTTATCCTCTCGGTCTGTAAGAACTCTTCACATACTAGGAACACAATATGAGCCCTGCCACCAGCTTAGCAGTGCATCATACGCTGCAGACACTCTCTCCCATCTGGCATTTTCCTGAGATTTAGTTTGGGATTTATTTTTATCATGCTAAATTGTAATATGTATCTAAAGCAGTAAACAAAAGCATCAGTATTACATGGCATAAAAATTGTAATCTAAGAAAAATAAAGCAAAACCAGAATATGATCTATAAAAAGAAAAATATCAAAATACCTTGAAATAGCACCAATGATAAATACAGTAAAACAGGCCATGAAAATGTCTCGTTTGTTCAAAAACAAAGTCTCAAGAAGATAAAAGCAGTTCCTAAAAGTATCCAACTCCAACTCAAAGAGGTGAAACAGAAGATATCTGAAATAAGAATTGTGCTGGGGGCTGGAGAGATGGCTCAGTAGTAAAGAGCACTGGCTGATCTTCCAGAGGTCCTGAGTTCAATTCTCAGCAACCACATGGCAGCTCACAACCATCTGTAAAGAGATCTGGAGCCCTCTTCTGGCCTGCAGGCTACATGCAGGCAGAACATTGTATACATTGAAAAAATGTACTGGAATGATTAGAAAAAGAAGTTAGAGCCGGAGAAACCCCTGGGATACAGGCCAGCAGGAGCACAGCCACCCCACTATGAGCAGAGGCAGGATTGACAGCATCCAAAGGCTGTGATGAAATCCCACAAAAAGAAGGAACAAAAACTACTTTTTGCCTAACAGGAGAGTAAGGTCTAAATTTCATGAAAACCATAAATAGTGAATAACTCTAAGCTGAAAAACAAAAGAAAAATTCAAAATTTCCCCAGAACCCCCAAATATATTGAAGTAGCTAGGAAGTAGTAATAAAATTTAAAAGCAAGGACAAGAAATAAAGCCGACACATTAGATGGAATAAAGACAAGAATAAGAGTAGGTTTTCTTATCAGGAACAAAGCAAGCCATTGTATAATGCAGCAATAAATGATTTCCTTTTCTGTATCTTCAAGGGATTTTATTATTGGTCTTTATTGGTCCTCCTTGTAGATACTGTGTTCAACAGTGCCAGCATGCCTTTAAAGCACTGGAAAAGTCATTAAAACTCGGTAACTAAGAAAATTAGCTTTCAAAACTAAGGGGAAACAGGCATGTCAGGACACACCAGGAACCAACACTCACGGTACTGAGGCCAGAGGCTTTTAATTTCTAGGCCAGCCTGGGCTCTATAGTAAGATACTGTTTATAAAAACAACAAACAAGGAGCTGGAAAGATGGGTCAGAGGCCAAGAACACTTGCTGTTCTTGCAGAGGACCTGAGTTTGGCTCCTAGCACCCATATGGCACTCACAACCACATGTAACCCCAGCTCCAGGGATCCAACAACAGGATCCAAGGGGACTAGGCATGTACATAGTATATATCATACATGAAGGTAAAACATACTCACAAAAATAAATAAATCTTTCAAAAGCTATTTTTAAAAAGTTCAGTAGCCAAAATAAGGCAAGAATTGGAGAACACTGAAATACATAAATATTATAAGGAAGAAAGATTAAAGGTAAATTTAAGTCTGATCATATCAATAACATTAAACACAAATGAGCTAAGCATTCCAATTAAAGGGCAGTTGAGGATGAAAAGAATAAATTCACAAAAGATTTCATTATCTCTATTAATCATTCAACACAGCAACTGAAAGAAAATCTGAAGGAATGTTACTAACCAACTGGTGCAAACTGTAAAGTGCCCTGCCCAGTGAAGAAACGCAAATGCAGGCTGTGTAACAGCACTGCGGGCCCTGTGGATGCGCAAGCAGGTCCTAAGACTCGAAAGTAATGCATCCCAAGACTTCACTGGACGGTGGCAGAGTCTGACACCGTGTCCTCTGTGGTATGCCATGTGCTGCAGTGGGTAAGAACAGTAGGGATAACAAAGAGTAGATTATTCCAGAGAGGAGAACGGCATCAGAAAGAACAAAGGAAGACAGAAGGGGAGCTGACAGAAAGTAAACAGCACGGGCTCCAGCTGCCCACCTCACACATTCAAAACCAAGGACCCCGGCTGCAAGCATTGCCAACAGATGATGAGTGAGGAAACTGGCTGTGTGCGCCATGCCTGATTTTAGCCTACGGCAGTACACTGGTGTAAAGATAAGCATCTCCATGAACGGTGCTAAGAAACGGGAGATCCGCAGTCTAGAGACAGCAACCCCAGGAAAGTGGTCGATTGGTGTCTTCCACACATCTTTATGTTTCACAAGTTTTTCATTCACAGCAAAAACGGAGCAAGGACCAAGTAGTTCTCAAGATCCCTTCCACCGACCGCTCTCCGTCTGCGTGAGTGGTGCTTCTGTGAGGGATGCGCCATCACTGTGGCTCATACTTAGAGGTGCTCGCTGCCACTGTGCTGTCTGCTCGCTGTGACCACTGCAGAGCACACACACCCCACTGTAGGGCACAGTCCTTCACTGTCCTGAGCTTTCGTGTTCTGGTTAATTGTTTTTTCTTTCTCCACTAAGCCTCGCTGTCACAGATTCTTTGTCTCTTCCTGTCTCCATCGTTTTCTCTTACATGTTATAGAGCTATGTAGCCTTTCAGACTGGCTCCCTTTACTTCATAATAAGCACCTGTGATTCCTCCGTGGTTTCTCGTAGGTTGACAGCTCAGTTCCATTTAGCACTAAATCACATTCCACTGCCTGGACACAGTTTATTTACTGACCCACTGAAAGACAAAATGGTGTCTGAGGTTTAGAAACTGTGAACAAAGCTACTATCAGCTTCTCTGTATGTGGTTTAACATGAATATAGTTTGAATTACTTTGTGTAGATACCAAGAAGCCCAACTACTGGATCATATGGTAAGAACAAGCTTCATTTTGTCAGAAACTGCCAAAATGGTGACACCCCAGTGCACTGCCATAGTGAAGAACTCAGGTGCCTGCTGCCCCAAGTCCTTCTTAACCCTTCAGATTGCTGAGTCTTGAAATGTTGTCAGTTTTAATAGGTATGCGGCGTATGTCCATTGATTTTTTTTTAAATAAAAAGTATCAAAGTAATTTAACACGGAAAAGGTAATGTTTCAACAAGTAGTGCAAAATTATAACAACACGTACAAAAGGGGAGACAGGAATGGCGACACACACCATATACAATAATTAAAACATTAAACAAGCAAGACAATCTCCCCCAAGCACTGGGAGGCAAATCTCAGCAAATCAAGCTAAGGTTTCTTAGAAAGACATACAGATTTTTTAAAAAAATCAATTAAAATATTCAGAACTGAAATTTATTTTTGTATAACTATATCATTTAAAAGGCAAATAACAGAGAAGAAAATACCTGCATAATCAGCTGAAAATTTATTTGAAAAGTATCTGAAGCACAGTAAGATAAATAGACAAGGTGCTGGAAAGATGGCTCAGCGATTGAGAGCATGGCTCTTCCGGATGACCCGTTTTGATTCCCAGCACCCACCTGGCAGCTCACAACCACCTGTAAGTCCAGTTCCAAGGGATCTGACGCCCTCTTCTGAACTCTTTGGGCAATGTACACACACAGTACACAGGTAAATAGGCAGGCAAAATACCCATACATATAAAATAATTTATTCTTAATGTAAAAAACATTTAAAAATAGACAAATGATTTGAAAAGAACTCTGCCAACGAGACATACCACAATAAATAAGCATATAAAAATATTCTGTTTTATTAATCATCAAGGAAAATAAACTAAAACCACTACACACCTAGCAAATGGTGAAAATTAAAATCACTCAAACCATGGTAGATCTGGCTCAAGGGAAACTATAATATATTGCTGATGGGGAAACAGCCACTTTGGAGAGAGTTTGGCCACTTCTTAAAAAGTGAGGCATGCACTTACCACACAAACCAGATTCTCTACTCCTCAGCATTTAAATACACAAATGAAATCATATCCACACTCTTACAAACATGAATATTTACAGCTGCTCGCCAATAATGACCAAACATTAGAAACAATTCAAATGCCTACTAATTAGTTAATAGGTAAACAAATTGGGCCATACACATAAATGAGAATACTGCAAAAGCAAAAGAAACAAAGGACTAATAAATTCAGCTAATATGAATAAATTTCAAAAGCACTGCTTAAAGAAGCCAGACAGAAAAGACTGTACTCTTCTATGATTCCATTATACAAAATCAGAGGAAAAGCCAAAGTGATAGCTGACACATCAGTACTGTTGGAGAAGGGCAGCCACAGGGACTGACTGCAAACGAACGTAAGGCACTTATGTAGTCACGGAATTGTTATGCACATCTACAGCAGTGGACTATCTGTGCTGCAATACAAGCTTCTCATGATAAAAAAGTAATTGGTAATTTGATATCTTTGGCCAGATTAACTCACTATGCAACATAAGGCCCATGCATCATTTGAATATGGACTCCCAATTTTTAAATGTAACCTCATGTTACATTGTCTTCCTAACAAAATAAGCTCAGAACTTGATCACCTGGCCCTTTTCCTTCTTATCTCTGCTCACATCTTCACAGCCAGCATCCTCTTAGACCTGCAGCTGGGCTCAGCACACTCCAGCCTCAGCTCAACCATCATTGTAGTTTTAGCCTTCTGTGGGAATTGGATCTGGTCTGTTTCTCACCGTAATCCACTTTCCCAAGGCAGGCAGAAAAATCTGTCCTTCTTGTACTGTGTCACTTAGTGGGGTTGGTGCTTGCCACATTTCTGACAGGAAGTCCATGAGTTTTAGGAACATCCACCAGGGTTGGCAGAGTGATACCAACACAGAAATAAAGTTATCTTTCAAAATTTTAGGAACATTTAAAAAAACAAGAAATTTTAAGAAAAATCAATTTAAAAAACAGCTTTCTAAAGATATAAAGGACAAAAAAGAAATACCTTTCTAAAATTTTTTCTTATAATTTTCTTTTACATTTATTGACAGAAAGGGAAAATGGTGAATTAAATGACTGGAAATGTACTTGCATACAGAACATCAGTGATCTCAAAGTCGTTCACTCGGCAGATGGGCATAAAGGAGTCCCTCGGGGATGCAGAACAGTGAAGAGCAGGGCGTTGGATGCAAACCCATGAGCGCAAAGATCTTACTTCCAAACATATTTCTGGATCCATTGCTCAGTGTGCCAGGGCCAAGTCAGGTCAGCAGTCTGCTGCAGTGCACAGTCCTGCAGCAGGAAATCTACTTCTACATTGCATTAGTATTGGTTTTTATACATGTTACAACATTCATTAAGTATAAAGGTAGTTACAGAATAATAAACAGCATATATTCTTGGTGATTCTAAGACTCTTCAAGAACGCAAAGCAACCAAACAATTCCAGACTTAGAGGACCTTAGAATGTCACATGAGAGCATCCTGAAAGTGCCAGAGGGGAAGACTGAATACATGTGAGAACTCTGAACATATACGGGATAAAGTAGAGGGAGCTATTCTTTTACAAAGACCATACCATTAGATGAGTTTAATGTAATGCAGATTTAAAAAAAAATCACCCTTTACTCACAGATGAAAGAATAAATTGATGACTGGTAAAAAGCCCTCCATTAGATGTGGATACATGACTTCTATGTTCACCGGCATCTGCATGAAATAAGTAATGAAATCTATACCACAAGTCAATTAGACGAAATGAGAAGAATCTTCTACTATAAGAAACCTTAAACACAGGAAATGGTCTAACGATATTGGCTCATTACCATCAAATCTGAAAACAACACAATTCTTAGTGCACAGCCAGAGCTGACAGGAATATATGATGCTCAGTCCCCAGGGGTAATTTAACGAAGAATCTTAAGTACATGGAAATGACATCAGGCCTTATGCTAGGCACTTAACTTTGTTGTTCTCTTTAACTGCTACAACCCTACTTTAGAGGGATACCCCATTTCATAAAGAAACTAAACCTTTGCAAAGCTCCATAGTAAACAGAGGGCAAAATCTTTGCTCTTTAAAAACACCTAATCATAGGCTAAGAGTGGTAGCATGTGTCTATTATACTAGTACATGGGAAGATGCTGAGTTCGAGGACAGTCTGGGTTGTCAAACAGTAAAAAAAAAAAAATAGAACCTGATGAGACCCCACAGACATGACATCCTCATGGATCCTCAGATAATACCCTGATAATTCCATCACAAAACATGGTCAAGAAAAGCAGTCCTTCTGACTTGAACTATGTGGTTTGTTTCATTTCAATTGCTTCAGTCTTACTGCCTCCTAGTTTAATCTTAGAGTTCTTTCTACAAAAATAATTTTCTTTTTCTAAAGACTTGGCAGTTGTTTATTAAAGTCTCTGAAGCCAAACACCTGTAAACAAACCGTACATAATCAGCAATTTCCAAGTGTCATTTGGTCTTTCATTATCGTTTTCATCTTACTAAGGAGTCTCATGGAAGCTATTATGATGCCTAAAAGTCCTTTGTTAAGTGAGACCATTTTTCTGTAATCCTTTAGATTTGTTGGAAATAAAGTCAACCACTTCTTAACTTTTTGAGCAGAATGCACTGTGAGCAGACCTGCTTACAAACAGGAACCAAACACTGTCTTAGCTCTTAGCGCCCCATGTAGAAGGCCTCCATCCACATCCCATACACTATCTGCAAGGCTCTCATGTAGATCGTGTACAAGACTTCAGGCTACAACAGAAAAACAACTGTCAATGTCTCAGGCAGGAGCTGTGCCACTGCCATCCTCACCATCAAATGCTGCAGTCGGTGAATGCAAAAAAAGAAAAGGAGAGATGATCACCCCCTTTCCCTCAAAATACCTCATAATTCCTCCAAATTCTAAGACACCTTATGTAAAATAATAATTTGTTCATATGTAGTGAATAAACAAGGAAATTGGTTACTTATAAATGAGGGTTATTTTATCCAAATCCAACCCAATAAATTAACCCAGCCCAGACAGGAAAGACGGGTGGGTCTTCCAGGACTCTGCCAGGGACGTGGAAATGCTGGCAACCTCAAGATTTTATTTTCACTTTTTGAAGAAAGATCATTTAGACTAGCCCACTGTTACAGCCACAAGGTCACCTCAGATTTCAGTTTAGCTGAAATGCTTGGAATAATGGAGAAATAGCAAGATTTCAAAACCTTTTCTTCTACGTCAGTAGCTCCCAAATGCGGGCCCGAGAAGCTGTTTGTTATTCTGCATTTAGGTTTATTAGGGGAACAGAGAGCCTGAAACATGGTGAGAATGTGGCAATGCTCACCTAAAGCTACATGACTCACCTCAAAGGCCAGTCATTTGCTCTGAGGCCATTCTTCCCATTTTAAAAAAACAAAGAACACTGAGATAAACAATTTTGCATTTGATATGATAAGAGAAGCCTTCCCATATTATAACTTCAAGGCCAACACAGGAAATGGAGGGAGGTTTGGGATTTTGCTGTGACACATAAACAGCTCATTTTTGCATTTAATAACCAAACATATAAAGAATAACACCTGTCAGAATAAGTCAATTCCCGCCTGGGGCATAATGTAAGAAAATTAATCTGTTTCCAAAGAAGACCGTTTTTAAGCATGTGTGTGGAGGAAACCACTTGGAATAAATCCTGTCAAGGTCTCCAATAAATGATGCCCTCATACCACCACTCCAGTAATATAAAAATTTAATATATCTGTGGTTTAAAGCTTTTTTTTTTTTTTAAGGAAAATAACTGTATTAAAGAACCGAGTTCCCACTGGGCCTGTAGAAGTTGCCCCACATATAAACTTAATGTTATTTTAAAATTACACCAGGTGAGAAATTTTTCTCTAGATTAAAAATGACTGGCCTATAACAAATATGAGGGCACCATCTTCCTTCCCACACTACAGACCTAGCAGCTACTTTATTCTTAAATATCAGTATCTCTGTGTAAAGAGAGCCACATTTTACCTTAGGGATCGGATAAAGATCATTCTTGGAGAAGTTCTTGCCATCGGCTCCTGTTAGTAATTTCTTGTGGATATGAACCACAATCTCAGCTGCACTGTATCTGGGTAAGGACAAAGTTTCCATGATGGGAGTCTCCTCCTAGTTAGAAGAAAAAACAAAGATCAGAAATATGCACAATGAATAGTCCTTGTTATCTAGAAATTGATACATAAGAAAGAAATGAACAAGCTGTGGTTGAACTGTTCATAGTAGTACAATCATCAAATATGGGAATAAGGCAAAGAATTTTAAGCCAGGCATGGTAATGCATACTGGTGACCCCCAACAATAGGAGGTGGAGGCAGGAGGATTAGAAATTCAATGTAACAACTACATGTAAAATTCAAGGTCAACTTGACTCTGTCCTGTCTCAAAACAGAACAAGATGAATTTTATTCACACATACATTCAAACACACACTGAAAGAAATGTGGTGTTTTATCCTAAAATAATTTTTTATCACAAAGTAATAAGTCAATTTTTGCCAATATTCCTAATGTCCTATTCCATAAAGGATAGAGGCTTTGAGTTGACACACAAGAGGAAAATCATGGTTTTTTTTTTTTTTTTTTTTTTTTACACAAGGGCCAGAACATTTAACAAGATGCTGAGAACTATTTCTCAAAGCACGAGACAGACAGACAGCAGCAGCTAGATATAAGCAATACTAACACAAGGCAGGAAATAAAGCTGCATTCGGATTTGATATCCTACTCAAACACACACAGTAAGAAGACTAATAAGATTTAAGATGCAAGCAGGGGTGAGAGCTGGGGCAGAGAGGTTTTAATTTAAGGCAGGAATCCTTTTCACCAAATCAAGAACTCAAAACACATAAAACAGCAAAAACCTAGTTGTCCTAATGTGTGCAGATAATAGATTATTCCTACCAGTGTCCTCTTAAAATAGCACTTGTCATAATTCTGTCTCCCTTACACATCCCAGAGCACAGCTGGCAATGTTTGGAGATATTTTCAGTTGTCAGGACAAGAATGCAATGGCTAGGGGCCAGGTATTCTGCCAAATACCCTACAATGATTCAGGTGGTCTCTCACTGTAGAGTTGTCTGTCCAAAGGACACTACTTCTCAGTGTGAGCAGAGACCCAGAGTAAACATATTCAATTTTGCAAAAAAAAACTGAAATGGATTACAAGTTTTGAAATCTACTTTAGGCTCTCAAACAATTACAGCTTAAAAAGAAGCCCCAACAATTTGCCTCTCCTCCCAGTAAATGGAGGATACCACCCCAAAACACAGCTGTTAAATAACGCCCTGACTCTCAACCCTTCAAAACAGCACAGAGCGCAGGAACTCTAAAGGCTATTCCCTTTCACTCTAGTGTGTCCCTAATAACTAGAAGACACTTGCTCATGCTACTGAGAAAGCTGCTGCAACCTCAATACTGATCCTATTTTTAGAGACTGCAACTGCATAGGATGCATTAATCCCTATTTACAGGACACTGCTTCCAAAACCAGGAGGAAAGCTGTGATGTCCCTTCTAAGCCTTCTCTGCTACACTATTAAAGACTACTTCCTTACATGTGGCCACTACTTTATGAGCCTAATTTTTGGAAACCTTACCATTTTTGAGAGAGAAGAATACATCTTTTCCCACTCCTTCAACAAAAATCAGTACAGATTTGTTCCTAAAATGGGACTGGTTTCTGGCAAGTATCAAGCAGGCAGATAATTAATTATGTAGTGGACACCACTAGGCATCTAATCATAAAGTTCTGACACTACTTCCAGGTCAATAAGATCACAACCCACAGATTGAGGGTTTAGCCCTCACACTGCTCCCCTTTGACACGATGGTCACAAGATCAGGCTGTTTTACTCATGCTTCTGACAGTGTACCACACACGGGGTTCCTACCATGCCCCCCTTGGATCTGATTCATCTGCTAGAGCAGCTAAGGCATAAGGAAATACTAGAAAATATTATGAGGGATGAACACTAGATGAAGAGACCACCAGGGCCAAGTATAAGGTAGGAACTTGGCGCCTCTATGAACCACGAAGTGTCTGGCTGTCCCAGAGTTTCTCAAAATCAGCTTTCTGGAGTTTTTATAGAAGTTTTATCATGTAGGTATGATTGATTTTATCAATGCCAGCAACTTCCAGTCTCTCCTGTCCCCAGGATCAGGGGATGGGGGCTGAATGTCCTAATCCTATAGGATTGCCTTAGTTATCTGGTGAAAGACCCCAACCCTAGTCTCCATCTTAAGATGTTTTTGTGATCACCTAGGGAAAAACAGGATACCTACGAGTAGCAGAAGCAGCCTTGAAACCAGCTGCACCTGCCAAGGGGGCAAAATAGGATATCTGTGGGCGGCAGGAGCAGTCTTGAGAAAAACACCCAGTCCTTTGTGTATCAAAGTTCAGGAGGCAGAAACTGGCTGAAAACTGGCTTAATTTAGACTTGTTTTTGTTCTTAAGGTTCTGACAACTTGCTAACTGCACAATCTATACAGTTATAAGATATGCTGAACCAGAGAATACTGACAATATACTGTACAATAGCCTTATCAGTGAGTGCTGTGGACCATTTCTACCAAAAGGAAATAGATTTGTTTCCATCCTGTTAGACTTGTTTTTATCCTGTTGAACTTGTTTTCACCTTGATGTCAACCCCCCATATGTTAATTTGAGTTGACCAATGATATTGCTGTTGCTATGGTAACCCTGGGACCCTATAAATGCTTGCTGAAAGAATACCAAGGGGGCTCAGTCTCACTGGAGTATTGAGTTCCCTGTTGGCGCCTTCGACATTAAAGAACCTCTTGCTGTTTGCATACATTGGCGTGGCTTATTGAGTCTGGGGATCCTTCCCTGAACCCTAGAAATTAGGGTCTTTCACTGGTAAACCACCTCCACCCCCATCCTGCCACCCTTCTCCCACCCCTACCCACTGGCCCAAGAGATCATAGGCTACCAGGTAACTACTAACTATTAACTTACGAACGTTTACTTATCACTGACCATTCCAAGCATTTTGGGATCTTGCACCAAGAACTTTGAACAATGACAAAATGTATATTTCACACTATCATACTGTCCTATTTAAATTACCCCTGAAATATTAGTCAGTATCTTCCCTTGTGTTAGTCTATGTTTGTATGTGTGTGGGTCCATGTGGACCGGAGGCAGTCTCTGATTTTGTTTTTCAGGTGCCACCCACCTTTACTTATTTATTTAGATATGATATTTATTTACTGAAGGATATGGCCTCACAGGCCTAGAAGTTCCCAAGTAGGCTAGGCTGACTAACCACCAGATATTTGCCTGTTTCTCTCCACAATGCTGAGAACCATTGGACTACACGCAGAACTTCAAAAAGAAAAAGAAATATGTAGGTCCTAGGGGCTGACTCGGGTCCTGCCTTTCCTAATTGAGCTATTTCCCCAGGCAGTCGATATTTTCTGAAAACTTAATAGCAAAAGAATTCAACACTCCAGATACAGTCAGTCCAGGGCTGAGTATTAATAAATACAGCAAGGAACCACCTCGACTGACTGTGGGTAACTGTAGCGCTCATGTAGAAATGCATTACGATCCAGTGAAAAGAGACTCTAAGAGCCTCCGCATGGCCCACTTACATGAGTCTGGATCTCCCCTGCACTCTTCTTAATCAGTATTTGGACTGTAAGCTATTTTCATTTCTACTACTGAATTTCATAATTGCAAACTTTTTCGGAGATAGGATCATCTCAAATCTGGATTTGGGCCTTTCAAACATTAGTCATCTACTTCAGTATAAATTATAAATGTATGTGGGAAATAAATTATCCTACCCCAAGTATAGTTGGTGTGTTTCAAAAAACTGCAGACCTCTGCAGATTCAGGAAAGTCTCGGCAAGGTTCTTCTGTAGAAAGAAGTTTCTAGATGTTCCCATTAGAAATGTGTAGATGGTGGCAGAAGCTTCTCCACAGCACAGCTCCTTCTCTGCAGAGGAAAGTACTTTGCACAAGAAAAGGCTGGATTTCTGACCCCTGCCCAGGTACAGATCACTACAGGTGGCAATGACATAGGAGACGGTGGGTGGGGCTTGATGTGAGGCCCAACAAGCTTGGCCCCAGGCCTGCGGAACCATTATATTCAGGGAGCTGGCTTCTAGTCGGAACTGCGACTCCGAAGGACGGGGTGGAGTGCAGCAGCTAGGGGGCGTAGTTCCGGGCTGTGTTTACGCGGTTGTTAGTGCGTTTCTCCCGAACGTTATCGCTGGCGTCCCGGTTAGCGAGCAGACGGTTTCCGGCCCCTCTAGTAGGCTCAGGGAGTGACAGTGAGTAAAGGATGTTTTGTTCTCAACTGAACCAAAAGCATTGTTCAGAATCCTGGCGTAACACTAACAATGTCACTATCCGATAAGCATCGATGGGGTCAGGTTCTGCCTTGGATATTTGTACACATTTCACTTAAGATTCATGAAAGCTTGGCATGGGAACGCGAGTGGATGGATAGAGATTGCTATTTTGCCTACGCTCTACGTTAAAGAGATTGCGTAAGTGACCCAAAGCTTCCCACCGTAGTTCAGAAGTAGCCTAGCCAGAATTTGAGTACAGTCTTCTGTAAGCAAGACTTGGAGAGATGGGACGTACCTAATAAATAGTTCACCTGATCAGCTCCTCCCTCACACCTAAGAACACTGCTCTGAAAGAAGTAGTTTGGAATGATCTGGAGTAAAACTAAGTCTCTGAATCTTAGTTTCTTCCGTCTCCGATAATCCCTCCCCTGGAGCCAGGTACCACAAGTGCTTTCTACAGACTAACGTACTAGTCCTGTCTGCTTCATGGAGTAGCATTAAGATTAAGGGAATTATTTCACATAGTATGCTAAATAAAGTCTCTGGCAAAATTGTGAGTGCTTAATAAGTATTAGCTGTATTTTGTTCTATTTTTGATGATTTGTAGTAAAAAAAAAAAAAGCCACCACAAATGGTAAGCGCTCAAAATATATAAAACATTTAAGTGTCCAAACAGGAAACAAATGAACTACACGAAGTCCAAGAGTAGAAAGACTATATGGTCTTTCTCAGAAGAAAACGGAGATGAATGTGTGGTCAAAGCTATTTGAGGGAGAATTTTTACTATATATTTAGCAGTTGGTAGTATGTTAGAACTTAAATTGTTAATAAAATACACTAATGGTTTGTTCGGATTTCTTAATTACAAGGATAAAACTTTATTTTTTTTTCAAAAGTTAGTTACCTAATACTGGCTCTTTAAAGAAAAATGTGTGCGTCTTTGTGTGTGTGTGTGTCCACGCACGCACGCACGCCAATGACTGTGTACAGGCACATGTACATGAGCACATGTAGGGCCGAAGAAAACCTTGAGTGACATCCTTGGATGTCATCCTTGAGTGACATCCTTGGAGACACCATCTACTTTCTTTGAGATAGGCTCTCTAATTGGCCTGCAGCTCACCAATCAGACCAAACTGCACCACCAGTGAACTCTAGGCATGCCTACCTCCCCGTCCCCAGTGCTGGCATTTCAAGTGTGCACCCCCATGGCTGAGCTGCTGACCTAGCACAGGCCTCACGCTTGTGAAGCCCTTTTTACCTAACTGCCCCAACTCTCTGCAGACGAATGCTTGTCTTTTTGAGGTGAAAGATGGAACTGCAGGACTCTCGTACTATCTAGGGTTCATTTGTCACCATGAAGACACTAACTGTTGTAAATTACAGCACCAAGATGCTTCTCGGCAAATGATGGAATTGCATCACTATAATCAAAAGTGCACATTCTGTATAAAAGTGTTTGATGTTCTTAAGATACTAAACCTCATCATCTAGGAACACACTATCCTCACAGTATCACTTGTCCCCTTGATCATATGACTGACCAGGAGCACCCCAGCATTTAGAGAAAATACTGTCATGCTTATTGGAGCCTTTTGAAATTTGAAGTCATCTCCACCGAATGGATATCTTTTGGTGTTGTGCAATAGAAAAGTCATAAATGAGATGGAGATGGCTTGGTTTTCTCCTTCTCCATGTCCACACACATGCTCTGCCTACCCTTTCATTTGCCTTTGAGTCTTTCTTCTTGCTGTTACGTTTCTAAACAACATCCCACCCCAAAGCCCCTCCAACAAAAATCCCACCTCTACAGCCTGATACGATAGTACCTCCATGACTTTGACATTATATACCTGTCCACTCTTCCCCATTCTACCCACCTATTTATGAGCCTGTTTTTAATATACTCTGAGGCATTTTCTCATTTGTGTTCACTGTCAAGCTCCTCTTCATTCTTACTTTTCAGAGATCATCAAGAAGCCTTTCTTCAGCTTTTATTCTGAATTAGTTGATTTCTCCCCTTATTTTCATGACTTTCCTTGTTTACTTAAAAATACTAATTGAGTTCCAAATCATGTGGTAAGCTTAGGGAGAGGAAGCCCAGGTAGGGGATCGTTGTGTAATGATCCAGGTAAATGCAGATGGCCTACAGTAATGGGGCACTACCAACATGGGCAGGAGCAGGCAAATTTAGGAAGTGGGTGTGGATGGACTTGAGATTAAATTGTGAACCCAGACTCAAAGTGGGAGAAATCAAGGATGGGGCAGACTGCCCAGTTTGCTATCAGTTGTCCACACCTTGATACAAGACCCTGTACATTAATATATTTAGTAAATACCTAATAAAGGAGTGAGTTTTCTTGCTTAAGCTCCGTTTCAGCTGAGGTGCTGTTTTACTGATTTGGGTAACATAGAAAGGTTCATTTGGGAGGTGAGTGATGGTTTCATTTTTAAATAGATCTACCTCTGAATGCCTGTGAAACACCTGATGATATCCAGATAATTACAGTCAGTTACATGATGTGAGACTCGGGGGACATCAGAGGTGAAGTTTTTCCATACCAACCAACCAACCAACCAACCAACCAACCAACCAACCAACAACAAAACCCACTTCATATCATCTTGATCTATTTGTGTCTGTTTCCAGCTCCTCCAGGCTCAATTCTAACATTCTAGGCTCCCCAGCATCTAGCCCAGTGTTTGTTATTGAATGGAAATTCTCTTAAGAACAATAACAAACCCCCTTTCCCTTTTTATTCATTTATTGTGTGTGTGGAGGTCAGAAAACAGTTTTCAAGAGTTGCTTCTCTCTTTCCACTGTGTGAGTTCCAGGGAAGAAAAAGATTCATAGGGTTTAGTTGGGTGCCTTTACCCAGTAAGCCATCTTCTCAGCCTAAGAGCCTCTTTGTAAAACATGGTGCCTCTAACACAAGAAAGAAACAGTAAATAACCTCAAAAACATGTTCAAAAATTAAGTGTACTTTGATTCTTTTTACCCTCCTCATGTGTTCACATTTTCTATGATAATGACAAAATATCCCATTCAGTTTTTACAATATGAAAGCAATATCCCAATATTTGATATGCAGTAGGATGTTGCAATACTGTCTATGTCACATTGTGGCTGATTTCTAAATTCTGTGGTGGTATCTTTGATAACCTTATTCAGGTTACTCATGAATCATGAATAACTGTTGCCTTAAAAATTATGACCATCCATGAATAGAGGTCTGAAGTGAAATTTTAAAAATTCATTTTAGAGCCAGGTGGTAGTGGCGCACACCTTTAATCCCAGCACTTGGGAGGCAGAGGCAGGCGGATTTTTATGAGTTCGAGGCCAGCCTGGCCTACAAGAGCTAGTTCCAGGACAGGCTCCAAAGCTACAGAGAAACCCTGTCTCGAAACCACCCCCTCCCAAAAAAACCAAAAACCTTTTATATTAAGATATCTGACAGAAACCTTTAAATTACTCATTATGAAGAAACAATGAATATGAATATAGGGATATATACAAAAGCATGAACATGCAGGAATATGATTCCACACTTGTCAAATATCTCATGTGAGAGAAATCACCGGTGCATCTCACCTGTGAGCTGTTTGTGGCTTGCTGCTCTTACAGGTAACACAGAAAATACAGAAGTCTTTATTCTTGGGTGTCCTAATATACTTTGAGTATATTTACTAGTTGATTTTGAATAAATAGGTAAGATGTTAATTGTTTGTTATATTCTTGAAAGCATTATAGCGCGTAATTTCATATAAATAGCTGAAGCATAGCTACACTACAAATATAGCACAATTTAACATGGAAAATTCCAGTAGCATATTTGTGTGGTCAGTATATTCACTGGGTGGCGCTGCTGTATTGATTTTAACCTTACTGAGCATCCCATTTCAGTTCATTTTAAATAAGCAATCAGAACTACAGTGATAAACATCGGACACAATGTTCTGGATTAAAAAAAAAAGAATCTAAATTTATGGGCTTTAAAGTACATGTTTAGAGTCCTGGCTCAAGAAGTTAACTGGCATTGAATTCAGAGTGGTGTCTGCATTTTATTTTTCTGTAATCATTCCAAGTTTAGTAACCTGCTTGCCTCCTCAGCCGCGTTCATTTTTATTGGCGGGTTTGGAAATAGAGTTATACATCTGAATCGCTTTGGGCAGCGTTTGTTTTCAGGAAGGTGTAGTCCAGAGCTATAAAACACCCAGCCTTTGCTGCTGCTGCTGAACTCTGAATAAATGTAAGGCAGCACAGGTCTGACATTGTGCTCTAACCTAGTAGAATACTTGCTTCAACTTTCACATAAAGTTATATTTCTTTAATGTAGTTAATAAGGGACCCTTCTGAATCAGCAGTCAAACAGATTTGATATCGTGAAAAATGCTAGCTCAATATGATTATTAATTCAAACTTTCTATTCTGGTAAATTTCCAATTTTGAATATGTGATAGTCTGTGGTGTTCACAGTATATCAAGGGAGCTGACAAGGATTTCTGTGAAAAATGTTAAAAATTAGTGTATTCTGCCAGCTGTGGTGGTGCTTGCCTTTAATTTCAGTACTCTGCAGGGAGAGATAGCCAGATCTCTATGAGTTTGAGGCCAGCCTGGTCTACGTAGTACCAGCCTGGTCTACACAGTGAGTTCCAAACCAACCAGAGCTATACAGTGAGACTTCCTCTCAAAATCAAAAAAGAATAAAAATCAATATATTCTAATTTTAAAGTTATTTATTTATGTCAGAAGTTCTTATGTCCACAGCCTAGCACCCAGAAGGCAGAAGCGGGGGGCGGGGGGGATCATTACAAGTTTGACCTGCTCAACAGCAAGTGCCAGGAGACCCGGTCTCAAAGTAACAATAGAGTAATCAATTATTACATAAATTTCACAAGTGTGCCGTGTGCCTTATCTTGCCTCTTAATAGCTATGGCATATTGTATACCTATAAATTGTGTACTCATAAACAACAGTAATCTGTTTCTTACTGCTAGTGTAGCCTCTTGGCTCTGGAAGCTGGACAGTCTAAGGTCAACAGGCCAGGAAATGCAGTGTCTGGTGTGGGCTGCTTCCTGACTCATAGTTGGCCCTTGACAGGGGTGTGATTACATGATGGAAGGGTCTTCCCATTCATCTCAGTAATGAAGGCTTTACCCTCAGGAGGTGGTTATATTTCAAAAGACCCATCTCCAGCTCTGCAAAATCACCAAGTTCTAGGCTGGGTGTGGAGCTCATGCCTGTTATGCTAGCACTTGGGAGGCAAAGGCAGGAGGATCGGGACATTAAGGTCAGCCTCTGGGACCCAGCAGTTTGAGGGCATTCTGAGCTGCATGAGACTATGTCTTCAAAATAAATTAAAAGATAGACAAGTTTCCAATCAGTTAATCAGTCTTATAGAATCTTTAACTTAGGGGTGCTTTATTCTGGGAGCTTTACAGGCTGGGATGTGGTTAAACTGGATCCTTTGATCTAATTATCTCCCCCCTCCCCCCGTGTTGTTCAAGGGATCCATCTTCCACTAGCTCTTGGGTGGATTCACAAGGATATCCTGTGCCTTCTGAAGTGTGTCGTGTATGACTTTCTGTATTAGTTATTACTAACTTTCATTTTCTATCTTCTCCAGGGGTGCCTCAAACTTGCTGTGCACCAGAGGATGACCTTTAGCTGCTGAGAGCTGTGACCTCCACCAGTCTTAGAATTTCTTGATTGTGCAAGGCTGGAATATTTTAGATTCTGAGCCAAATTTTCTTGGTTTATCTTAAATACCTTTAATAGCCATTCGTTGTCCACCTCAGTGCATGACCTAAAATCCCTGTGACTGTCATATAAAACATCCCCTACTCTAGGGCACAGCATCGCTGGGGAGAGAATAAAGTTATGGGCTCCCTCACTTCTTTTTTGGTCTTAAACTCATTCCAGCTTTAGCCATTTGTTGATTGTGTCTGCTTCTGGTTCTATTCATTGACCAATGTCCCTCTACAGCTTTTCTCTGAAAGTGTGTGAAACAGACATATAATAATACACTTATCCCACCTGAAAGGTTAATTCTCTTATGAAAACCAGTTTTCTTTGAAGAATTCTTGTTTTTTGTTAATTTTAGGAAATTGTCTTTACTTTTGTTATTTTATTTCATTTTTCTTTATGTGTCTGTCTCTCTGTGTGTATGTGTGTCCATGAAAACCAGAAGATGCCGGATGCCCACGGGATGTAGTTAAAAGCAGTGGTGAGCTGCCTGACTGCTGGGCACTGAGCTCTGACCCTTCAAGAGCAGCTATGCTCTGCCTGACAAGCGTCTCTCCGGTCCCTGGCTGAGGGATCTTAATCACACTAATTCTGATCGAGCTTCACAGGAGTAAGCCTGCTATGCTATAGATGTCCCTACCCTGACAACGGGCTTCTTAAATCACTTTTCTTACCTGGCCACAGCAGGCATATGTACAGTCACGTGGGGCATGAGTATATTTCACCCCTCTTATGCTATCATTTTAGATTCGGCAGAAATCATGATAACAAACCACACAGATGGAAGAAGGCCAAGCTGAGACCTTCAAACTAACACTCTAACCAACCAGAAATGGCAGACATCACAAAGGGTTTGCATGGTAAATCTAGTGGCCGATAAGGCGAGACTGGCCAACCAAGAAGCCTCAGAGATCTGTGTGTCTTCACCCCCTCAGCACTGGAACTACAGGCATGTGTCACCACTCCTGGGGTGTTGGGGGTGAAGCTCATGCCTTCATGCTTATGTGGTGTGTTTTACTAACTGAGCTGTTTCCCTAGTCCCATATACAGAACTTCTGAACCTGTGCCGAACACAGCTCATGGCTACGTCTCATTATTGAATCAAATAATGACTTTTGAAGCAAAGGTCATCTCACTTTCCATTAAATTCTAGCGGTTTCCTAAGGTGTTTGTGTCTCTCATTATTCCCTGCAAGGGAGCAAATAGAAAAAAAAATTATTGAACTGAAAAACATGCAGGACCAAGCATGGTGATGCCTCCCTGCAATCTCAGCTCTTGAGAAATGGAGAGGGAAATGTGGAAAGGTTGAGGCTCACCTAGAATTTCCTGTGTGGCTGAAGTTGGCCTTGAACTTTTTAGATTAGGGAAAGGCCACGGTCATAGATATCCTAACATCTACTGCATTCTATTAATTTATTGTCCCACAGCAAGAAGTACCAATGTAGCGGGCGTGGTCGGTTGGCAATTGGAAATAACTAAACTAGCCTTATATAAAATACTCAGCTTTAATAAAAGGAGAAAATGGGAGAAACTTACAGAGTCAGAGTTCCAGCGAAGATCAGGGAACCAAGAGGGCAAAACAAACAAAACACAGATCTTTTAAAGGTATTTTGTGCCCCGGAGGGGTCACACCCCTCAGACAAGGGATTGGTCAGCTTCCCCAACATCTCCCCCTTTTGTCTAACTAAGACAGATTCAAAACCAAATATATACAATGGGAACAGATAATAAATATAAAATTACAAGCAGCAGCCGGGTGGTGGTGGTGCACGCCTTTAATCCCAGCACTCGGGAGGCAGAGGCAGGCGGATCTCTGTGAATTCAAGACCAGCCTGGTCTACAAGAGCTAGCTCCAGGACAGGCTCTAAAGCTGCAGAGAAACCCTGTCTCGAAAAAACAAAAACAAAAAAAATTACAAGCAGCAAACAATATTAAGGACATATAACAAAAGTTTTACTAAGCATTTTACTTCAAGGAGTCTAAATAATGTAGAGGGTAGCTACAATTATCTAATCTTCAACCCCATCGAAGATCTGAGAAAGGAAGTAATATTACTTAAGCAACCAGGAAGTACAAACGAGAAACTTCCAAAATGTGCAACAGATGACAACTGACTACCTGGGCAATCACCCAAAGTCTCGTTTGCAATGTTGAGGCAACCAACTTTGGCTAAGGCCTAACATAACCGACTTACCATTTTTCAAAGGCAAGGAACCTTTAGTAGAACTATCTTACCCTGTCTTGGCAAGATAAGACAATCCTGTTTTATCCACTTAAGGATATTTTGTATCTTTGTCAGTAGTCGAGGTATGGGCTTTTCCTTGCCCAAAGGCCTGTTCTGCCAAGAAGAAGACAAACTCCCAGTGGAGTGTCTTTGGTGCTCTATGTTCTCTTGGGAGTAGAGCAGTGTTGCCAGGAGTGATTGTGTCTCATAAGTACAAAACTCTAGGTTAGATTAAAGGCCATTTTCTACAGCTCTTCGAAGAGGTCGAAGATTATACTATCTATACTAAATATAATCTCCATGTATCTAAAAAACCCGATTATCCTAAATATAAATATGACAAACATATAATTCTCAATACCTATCTAACTTGAAGACTAAGAATAAACAACGTGCAATAAATGAGGACAATGATTTCCAAATGTAAGCAATGTCATTACATAAATAATATCAGAGGTAGAAATATCAGGAAATCAGCTACTCCTGAGAACTCTATGGATGAATCTTTTCCCTATTTTTCATCTTGAGTGTTTCTGCCATCCGCTGACACGCCTCTGTTGATCAACCACCTCCATGTCTGTCTTCATCTTCAAATGTGTGTCTGTGTCCAAACTTTCCCATTTAAAAAAAACATCAATCATATTAGATATAAACCACCCTAATGACCTCTTTTTACTTTATGTAAAAAGACCCTACTTCAAAGTATTCAAACGCTGAAGTTTGGAGGCTAGAACTCCAGCATGTCTCTTGGAGGAGGATGCAGTTGAATCCATAAGCATGATTCACAACATTAGCCAAAGGTCTTCTTGGGTTGATTCTCTAAATAGTCTGAAGGTTCAAACCAGGACACATGTACCAGCCTCCTGCAAAGCAAAATTTTGCTCTCCCTCTCTAATTGAGTACTAATTACTCATTGACATGCCGAGGAGATGTGATTCATTTTATGTTTCTTAGAAATGGCTCTTTAAAAACACTGTCTGGATATGCTCAAAGAGAACAAATGGGAATTAATTGAATTAGTGGCGCTTCAGCCCATGCACATTAAAGGTTTCAGCAGAAATGGAGGCTCTTCCCAACTTACTTAACCAACAGGGCCGTGAATTGGAAAGCTGCACAGAGAACATACAGATATAAAGTGGTGGACGAGAGTAACAGTTAAGAAACAGTTAAAATATATGTGCCCAAGTCTCAAACTTCTGATAACATTATTATCAGTTATCCTATGGTTAACCATGTTTAAGATGTATAGCCAGCTCTTCATCACTTTGGTTACAGAAGTGCTTACATGGCAGCACTAGGAGGGCCCATATGCTTCAGTTTTGTAGCACCGTGCATCGATTGAAAGAAGACCAGTATCTACAGTTATGAACAGGTGATTGACAGTAAAGTCAAGGCCTGCACTCGAGAGAATCTTAGTAGGTAGGGATGCCAACAGGAGGTATCTCTGTCATATTCCTCCTTCTTCATCTTCCAGATCTCTGGGCTCACCGCAGAGCTCCTGATGGAGCACAGTAAGAGGTTCTGAGGAGGGAAGAGGCTGGGCGGTGGTAATGCACGCCTTTAATTCCAGCATTTGGGAGGCAGAGGTAGGCGCTACTCTGTGAGTTTGAGGCCATCCTGGTCCACAACAGCTAGTTCCAGGACAGGTTCCAAAGCTACACAGAGAAACCCTGTCTCGAAAAACATATATATATATATATATATATATATATATATATATATATATATATAAAAGAATGTGGGAGATGGGCAAGTTTGTAAGCACAGGAGGAATGTCTCACTCTGGTTTAGATACTCTGATGGCTGGAACTTACCAGTATAGCTTAATTCTAGGGTTTCAAATCATCAAAATAAAGCACAGTTGCACATTGGCCTTTAAAAGACACAATGAAGCTTACTGGAAAAATACTTTAAAGGGAACTAATCATTCTTAAGGCTCCCTGGGAATGCATGTAATGTTTAGAGTAGGGAGCGAAATCTCTAGAGCAGTTCATGATGCCACAGGACGAGAGAGGGATTCCCCACCCAGAAAAGCACTGCAACAGGACTGTGGGGAAGGTAGGGATGGGGTGAGACCTCTTTAAGAAGTAAACATCTCCCCAAGGAACCAAGATCTCTATTTTTATAGAGATCAACCTCAAAGGAACCATGGCAAATTAATGAAGCCACTGAAAGCTGAAAATGTGATTAATACCTCGGACCAGTGTGTGGATGTTGTCGTGTGACAAGGTCTGAGTTGAATGCATCTCTTCCCTGCCCCCGACTTAACAGAACAAAGAAGGCTGAGAAAGAGCAATGGGTGCTATGCTGTACTTCCTTCATCGCTTTCAAAATAGACATGCCTGTGTTTCACAATTAAAAGTGACCAGAATGTCTCGGCACCTAAGATGTCATGGCAGAAATGAGAGTCAGAGCTGTAAGGTAGCACAGTTGGAGACTAATTAGAAGAAACAAGGTTGGTAACATTCTGTGCGTTGTGAACATTCCCGAAACTGATCATCCTGGTCCCAGGAGAGAGAGCAGAGTGAAATGCCAGACATAGTGTGTTTAGAAACAGAGTCGGATCTGCTCTCTGTCAGGCCTGGAACTCTCTATGTAGCCCAGGCTGGCTCCACTCAGAGCATCCCTCCTGCTTCTGCATCCCAATGGCTGGGATGAACTGCTCTAGAGTCACCATACCCAGTGTTATCAGAGTTGAAAGCTTCTTGTTACCTAAAATATTCTTATTGACTCTCCCCAGTGTTTGACTCTCTAATTCTCCAATTGTTGCACTAGCTGTTAAATACCCAGGAATCCCCCTATCTAAAAGCTAACAGAAATATTTATTTGACTAATTTATACTTATTTCTTGTTAGGCAGACATTACAATGGCATTGGCGGTGTAAATACAAAAGGCGGTATTTTGTGTATGTGTGCATTTATAAACAGCTGCAGCACTGTACTGTACTACGAAGGTCTACGCAGTGTGGTTAGCCACAGGAGGAAGTGACTGACCTCAAGAAGCCAGTAGAATCTTTATAGAAAGCCCAAAGGGCATTCAAACTAGTCTTTAACCGAGCGCCATGGAAAGCATGCCAGTCCAGTGTGTACAGTCGCTTATCCACATAATGAGCAGAGGATGAATGGAGGAACTGGAGAAAGGATCTTGTCTGAACATCCCGGGAAAGCAGCAGGGATCCTGGGAGAGAAGCGCTGCTGGAAGGTGGAGAATTGAGACAGTGGTCAATGTCCCTTTGCCCAACCTTCCCTCCCTGCTCATCAGTGTATCCCAGGCTTTTTTTTGGGGGGGGGGGAGTGGGGGAGCTCGAGACAGGGTTTCTCTGTAACTTTGGGGCTTGTCCTGGAACTAGCTCTTGTAGACCAGGCTGGACTCGAACTCACAGAGATCCACCTGCCTCTGCTTTCTGAGTGCTGAGATTAAAGGTGTGTGCCACTGCCACCACCCAGCATCCCAGGCCTTTTAATATTGATGTTGCACTTAGTGGGAAAAATTAAGCAGTGACCAAACAGGTCAGTCACTGACTCTTAAAGACTTCACAGTTTGAAACAACCTATACAGGCCTGTAGAGAGAGGTACACTCCGGCGGTAGGCTAAGACTTGGTGGGGCTGGTGATGCTGACCTCAAGACGAGCACATGAGCACACAGAGGTACAGTACATCTGCGTTCTCTCAGAGCTCCAAGAGCTCTGCTAGAATGCTTATGTTTTAAGCAGCTTTAGTGGTGGTGAGGTGTGGAGTTGAACAGCAGCTAGTTATGTTGTTTGGAGAAAGTCTCTCGAGGTCTTAAAAAGTCAGCACTAAAACCAGAAGTTGGGATGAATTACCATTTTCATAGTATCATCTTTAAATAACAATGCTCTCAGATCACTTCATTCATCATCAGTGATGATGCCGCTGTCCCATACTGGAAGCACACATTTGAAATGCATTCTTCTAAATATTACAGGTGAGTTGCCAGATAAAGTACTGGACTGGTGAAATTCAATTGCAGATAAGGTATGAAGATTTTTCAATACAAGTATGTTCCATTTGGTATTTGAATTTAAAAAATATCCAAATATTATACTTCGGTGTTATATATTTTAAATAAAATTTGACTATGTATTCCAAATTTTTTTAAGTCCTGTATCCTTACTTCCATGTCAGCTTTCCTTTGGAAGGTAGATGCTGGAAGATCAAACAGTGAGTCAGCCATAGCCCTCCAGAGCCAAAGGAAACTCACAAATAATGACTTGATCGAGGGAAAGGGATTCCCTTGTAAGAAATAACCTGGGAGGTGCTGTGTAACTTCCCAGGAAGCAATTAACAGCCACAAAAGCAAGGGGGACCTCTCAGTGGGCTGAGAAAGCTGGGGAGGTTAAGACACACTGTGGAAGGGGAGCAGAAAGGTTACCCCAGAGAGGGTAGGCCTTGAGGGAGAGTGGAGGCCGGAAGTGGAAAGTCAGAGGGCAGATAGTGTGCAGCTTGACTGTGGCCTGGGGGAAGGAACAGCACCAAAGACTGGAAAGCTAAGGCGGGCCCCAACCAAGGGAGCCAGGATGGAAGGCTGGATGAAGTGAGGAGCTGGGCTTGGTGCTTTTTGATCTATGATGTAACTGCACACCAGTATAAGGGTGAGCATAGATCACCCCTAGCTCTTCACTTCTAAGGAGACCTCAGGCAATCAGTGTGTCTTTAGTGTGTATCTTAAGAAATGTATTAAATAGGAAGCATGATGAAGCAAGAAAATCACAAACTTAGATGTAAAAAGATCATGAGTTCAGATCACATACCACCTCCCCTTCCTGATGTCATTTCCTGTCTCTGCAACTCACTTAACCTCATGTGTAAAAGTGACTAAGAATGCTCTTGTTATGCCTAGAAATTGTGAGTAACTTTTGGAACACAGTAAAGGCTCACTACATTACCAAGTGAGTTGCCATTTTACCTATTACTCAGTTCCTTTCAGCCACTAAAGAATCTTACTTGATGTGACGAATATACTCTTAATTGGTAGATAACTTTGTTTCAAAAATAGTCACTTTCCTATTTATAAAGAAATGGTGTTTGGGAGGTGGATGTAGCTCAGTAGTAGGCATGCGTTCAGCATACCTCAGACCTAGGTTAAACTCAGCACCATAATGACAGAAACATGTAAAGAAGGTAGTAGGATGGGGACAGAGGAGAAAAGAGGAGCTTTTGAATGAAGAATAGCATACCTGTTTGAACTAAAAGCAAAACAAGACCAGAAAACAGAAGTAAATATTCAGAGTATTTGGTCCGGATAACTGCCTTAAATTGATTTCCTCAACACCAAATACATCTAGATTTCCTTCCTAACAGGAAACCAGCACAGTCAGATTAGAGGTCCCAAGAGGACCTGTGCCTTTACTTCTTTCTGAAGAGAAACTCAGAACTGAAACTTGATTATCTAGGATCTGACTAAACCAGCTGAAAGTGCTAGCCAGTGGGTGAGTCAGGGCCACACACATGGAGAGAATTTGATGAACTTAGAGAACACTTGGACCCGAGACCTGGGAAAGTCAGAAAGATGACTAGCACACAGTCACAGGTGTGGTGAACCCCCCTGCCCAGCAGGGAAGAACAACCACCGAGTCGAGGATTTTTTTTAAAATCACGCTTTATTGGAGCCTCTTGGTTAAAGGGAGAGCTGGAAGCGAGGGGCCCAGAGCACTAAACGGCAGCCGCTTATATAGGGAGAGTGGACACGGGTCATGCCTGTGGGAGGTTTTGTCTAGAGCCTTGTCTAATATGGAGTTGTTTACTCGGCGCTGCAGGGGCTCAGCGCCATCTTGTGATGGTGGCCGGCAAATCGGCTCCCTGCAGTTCCCCCTTTTAGTTTTTATAGCAAAGTAGGCTACAAGGGGTCTTATTTCCGTTTTGGCTCCCACCTCATGATGTGGGGGCCGATCAAGGGAGGCCCAGGCTTGTGGTACTCCTTTTTTTGTGCAATGGGACAAACCCCTAGGAGGTGTAAAGGCAGTATCTCAAGCGTTGTCTCAGCATACCTTCCCTGGTGCAATGGGAACTAGCCCTACAGGGGTGCAAAGGCTATGTAGGACAAATGTCTACTGGTTCTTAAGAACCGATAACCATATTTGGGGAGAGTCATCACACTCCAAAGTGGCTAAGGCCTGTAGGACAGCAACCTTATCTCTATTTGTTTGGGCTCAAAGACGGCAAATCAGACACAAGCAGACCATGCATCCTCCCAGACAGCATGCCAGAAATATCCCAACCCCCACCCATTCCTTAAAAAAGGAGAAAGCGGAATATAGCCAATCAGAAAACTGTTTAAGGGTGATGGGCTGGACACGAGTATTATTTAGGATAGTGATCTGGAACAATTGATTTTGGAGAAACAGCTCTGCTTTTTGCGACCAGTTTTTTGCCAGATACTTTTTAATTTTTTGTGACTCATTTTTGGAATTGTTAAAGATAAGAGAAGTAATGCACACATGTTTCTGATAGGAGACACACTCGATCTGGACCAGAGGGGTCAATTCATCCACCTGAGTCTGTATATAATCTATCCTCTGATTGGCAGCTATTATGTCAGAAAGGATACGATTGTTGATTTTATTTTGGGTTTTTAATGTATCAGCTGTTTTTGAAACCACGTCGTTAATTGTGGTCTCCGTTTGTACCTGATTAGCCATGGCTATGAACTTTTATATTTTTGGTTGTGAGCCTAGCCTTTAACGGCTGAGCCATTTTTTTAGCCCCGTGACTCTGATATGCTACCAGAAACATTAAGGAGCCAAGTCTTAGTTAATTGTAGCGTCGCCAGGGCTGAGATGTCCATTGTGGCTCCTACTTCATTAGAGAGCAACCATTGATACCAGGACCATCCTGATCCGATAGTAGAATTTTGATTAGACTGATTATAAAGGTATTGGTGACTCCCTAAAATGAGTGGCATTTTTAGGGGTGGATGCACCTCCCAACGGTACCATGGACTCCACTCTCATGGCCAAGATGGTAGCATTATTGGGCCCTCCTGACCCTGAGGTGGCATCCTGAGTCACCTGGGCTAATGCTGTGCCCAGGGACCCTATCCCAACTTTATTTTGTATTAGGGGATCCATCCAATTGGTTAAGTTTTTGTGTTAAAATCTTATGTAGGATCCTTTCTCCTCAAGGGAGAAGCATATAGTCTCATTTAGGGCTATCTTTGTAGCATTAAACAACTTTTGTTTAGCGTCCGGGTTAGGCAGACAGGGTGCCTCCAGATCGCAGGAGGTGGAAAACAATGTGGGCAATATGGAAGAGTTAGCATGAACAGGCATCGGCATGGGCCAGGCCCTCATTACCGCCCATAACGTCATTGGACTCGTGTTTAGCAGGGCTGTCGCCATTGTCAGGATCAGCATCCATGTTGTTGTAGCCCTCATCTTTAGCTGTTGGTCTCAGGCTCCTTGTCAGCCGTGTTGGTACCCAATGAGGGACTTTTTGACTCTGTGGGAAAACATAAACAGCTCCCCCGGATCCCGCAATGACTGGATCTGGTCCATACCATTTGTTATCCAACACATCTTTTTACATAACAGATATTTTCTTATCTTTGGGGGTCATGTTAGCATGTCTATCAGCCGTTGTTTGGCTTTGACCATCAAAAATTAAAAAATTAAATGTAAAAAATGTCAAGGCAATTTTATCTCTGGGGGATGTTGTTTTTGCTATTCCCCCTTTTGTTTTGTTAGAATATCTTTGAGGCTTTTGTTAGCCCTTTTAATGATTTTTTGTCCTTGGGGATTATATTTTTTATATTATATATTATATTATATTTATTTTATATATTATTTTATTTTATTTTATTTTATATTTTATATTATATTTTATAATATTATATTTTATATTATTTTATTTTTCTCTGTCCAAGGGCTCTCTTTGGCCCATTTTCCTGGACTTAACTTTTGAATCCTTTTTCTTTTCCTTTTTTCCTTTTTCTTTTAGGCCTGTCCAAGTCTTTTTCTTTTGATTTTGATTTTGATAAGCTGTCCTGGTGTGTCATTAATGTCTCTCTACCTTTTTTAATTAGATCTGTAGTATCACCCTCCCGTAAGCAGTTGTCTATTTTTTTTTTTTTTTATGTTTAGCTCTTTTTAAGTCCCGTCCTGATTTTTTTTATGAGGGCAAGGTGAAATCCCCAGAGACCGCGAACCACGGTGTGTTTTGGTCAATGTCCTTCATGATCATATCAATTGTCCTTAATGCGCACTTATGCATGGGCGCCCTATTGGGGAGCCGCTTAATTTACGGCGGTCTTCCCTCTTAGAGAAAAGCTGCTTTATCTACAATGGACTTACTTCCGATTTTGACTAGGCGCTGTCGCAATAACAAAGGCACTCTCTTGACCAGGCTTATGGTAGCACAATCAAAAACAACATAGGAACACACAGATCACAATTACCACAAAAGCTAGGCAGAACACTCCAGGGCTCAACTCCAGCAATCATTATACCTGGGAGACTTGTTTACCGATGCGTCACCGCCCCGCGTGTCGAGTTTTGAATCCTCCTATGACCCCTCGCCCGGTGACCGAAAGATGTCCCGGCGTCCTGGGTTTCGGCACCAGTTGTGGCGAACCCCCCTGCCCAGCAGGGAAGAACAACCACCGAGTCGAGGATTTTTTTTAAATCACACTTTATTGGAGCCTCTTGGTTAAAGGGAGAGCTGGAAGCGAGGGGCCCAGAGCACTAAACGGCAGCTGCTTATATAGGGAGAGTGGACACGGGTCATGCCTGTGGGAGGTTTTGTCTAGAGCCTTGTCTAATATGGAGTTGTTTACTCGGCGCTGCAGGGGCTCAGCGCCATCTTGTGATGGTGGCCGGCAAATCGGCTCCCTGCACACAGGAGAGATTATTCTCTGTAAATACTCATTCAGGGATTCGTAGAGCTGGCTCCATGGCTAAGAACACCTGTTGCCTTTCCAGAGTAGCCAGGTTCAGCTCCCAGAGTCCATATGGGGATTCACAGTCATCTATAACTCCAGCCCCTGGGAATCTGATGCCCTCTTCTGGCCTCTGCAGGCACTGGGAACAGACATAGTGCACATACATAGACACAGACAAACACTCATATACATAAAATACAATAAATCTAAAAACTATCAAAGATCTTTCTGGCTAACTGCAAGTGTTCTTGGTTTTATTCCTGTCCCACACTACACCCCACTCACCTCTGTTTATATAAAATAGGCTACAGCAACTAAAAATGTTGTCTACTTATCCAGAATGTTCTGTGCTTGTCAAAGGTGAAAATCACCATGACTTAAATTGTGTGTGTATTGGCTTTAATTGTGTGTTTATAGACAATGTCCTCCTACATTGGCATTTTTCATTCAAGAATAAATTCCCGGTATCTCCCTTTATTCATCTTTTCTCCTCGGCATGTCCTGATGGATGTGTAGAACAGGTTGGCAGCTGAGGAAGAAGTGCCCTTTGCCTTGCCTTTCCCACCAGCCTTGCGGTTTGATTATTCTGATGCACAGCAACTTGAGCTGTGTCCTTGATTTTCCCCCACACTTTGGGCTCAGGCTCAGTAGCCATGATTGGAGCACAGCTGGGACCCGTAGAGTTCTTAGTCGTGTGAAGCAGGCGTATGAATCTGTCTGTCCCAGAAGACTGGGTCTTCGGCCATTTGCTTGGGTATTATTTTTGCATTGCTTCTTCCTTTTTCTTATTAATTCTGGATTTGTGTCCATAGGGAACCCAAATTGATTACCAGTAAAATGAAGGTAGCTTTTCCCTCTGTCAGGATGAATCACCGTGAAACTGACGAATCCTTTTGAGGCCTATCACAGCTGTCTCTTGGTAATGGGGAGAGCATCTTCAGTCTCACAACAGCAGCGTGAAAAGAGAGACTGTAACTCAGAGGATAGTCAGCACCCACCATTTTCATCCAGTGATTTGCTATAGGGCTCTAACCACAAGACCTGCCTGGGGCTTGAGCATCGAGAGACATTTTTGAACGGCAAGCGCGAGGGAACAGTTGAAGGGTTTAAACTCTCAGAGTCTGGAGTTCTGATCAGTTACATTCAGGGCGGAAACATCTCAGGCTCCAGGTCTGGAATCAGTGAAAAGATGGCAGCATCAGAACTTGGCGCTCATTCATAAGTGTTCTCTACCACAAAAGGACTTTGTCTTATCAGATAAGGACGACAAGGCCATGCATTTCAATGTGTCTCTAAGTCTTAGACTGTCATGGACGAGAAAACCCGAGTCCCACTGTTGGGGGGCAGTGGGCAGTCAGTGACCCTCTCCCTCCTGTGTACCTTTTGCCCTGTAGAAAATGGAGAATTTCACTGATTGCCTTATGAAACAAGGTAATGGAAGGGAAGACAAAGTAAGCACTGAGAGCTAAAAACTTGGAAGTAGAACCTGGTATTTTAAAGTAATCTATGTTTTTTTTTAAATCATGATTCATTTTTGGAAAGGTCAATTTCTACCATTTCTGAAAATAGTCACAACGATTTTCCCCTTAAAACACTGAATATACTGACAATGGGAAGGAACTATGTTTTCCTGTCTTTCTTGTAAGGAGGAGTTACTTCTACTTAATCAAAATAATAACACGGTGATTTTTATTCCGAATTCACAGTACAGGCCAAGTGAAAACAAAAAACAAGAATATCTTTCTAAGACTATTTCATCCCTTTAAACAGCCCTCTTCTATGAGAGCCCCCCCCCAGCTATTGTTTTCAGGTACCCACAAGCACAGGGAGATACCTTGCATGCAGTGATGTGCCTCCAGCTTTGCAATGCACTGCCACATACACCCTTCCATTCTTTATTGCAGTAATTATTCTGTGTGGATATTGTTGCTGTTTTACCAATGAGACAACTGGGATACACAGAACCTCAGGAACCTTGATAATACACTTAACTTGAAAGTGTAGAAGCAAAGTAAAACCAGTAGGTCCCACTAGAGACCTCGCCCATGACTATCAAAGGCGCCTCTCCGTTCATCGTCTCTCTTTTGCAGTATTGTAGGAGCCTTCACGTCTACAAAAGATGTGCAAAGATCGGGGCACTTAGGTGGCTGTTTCTCAGCTGGCTTCTCCATAGTCTTAGCAATAAAAGAAAGGAGACTGGCATTTTAGAAACTAGGTTGGCACTCAATTAAAGTTCACCCTTCACGTAATGGTCTAACAAATGGTTCTGGCGTTGTTCAAATGAATCTTCTACTGAGGTGTTTGGTTCAAAAGTCCAGACCATATAGTTCATTTTTGCATCCTTCCAGTGTTTGTCACAGAGACAAATGAGAAAACACTATTGTTCCCTAACGCTTGAGTTCCAGAGCAGAATTGAGGGAAACAACTGGCCATCTTCTCTACTGGCTCTATCATGGATTAATTTAATTACCTAATCAATCATAGTAGCAATTTGGAGTTCAATCATTATATCTTATGATTAGTTACCTTTGCAGCTTTGTTCAAGCGTGTCCTGTCACTCTACTACTCCAGATAAAGGGAGGGCAAAGGTCATCGCAGCGGGCAAGGCTTGGCCACTAGTGCCAAGGTCATCGATTAATGGTGGAAAGCAGAGAAAGGAGACTTAATATGGTTGTATTGGGAAGAGCGCACAAATGGGTTGGCTTTAAACAGAGGAAGACAGGGAAGAGGTCAACAGGGTTGGGTAACTCAGCACTGTCAGCCAAGGGCAGGTTGGCTTGAGCACAGTCCCAGCTCTGCTTCGGCAAGGTTGTCTGAAGGTGTCCTCCCATGCTTGAGGGGGCAGACTGGTGACAGGCCAGAAAAGATTCCATTTCTGTGCTGGGCCCTTTTGGGACCCTACCCCCCAGGATAAGCTGAAGGCCATAGGACCTCTTTTTAGGGGAAGTATTAGCTAATAGAGAAACCTAAGTTACAATAATGTTGCTGACTGCAGCCCATTCCCCCACCCAACTTCCCCTATCAGCTGGGTGATATCAGCTGGGCAATATTTCAAGCAGCCCCACGGTTAGCACAGGGTCAGCAGATGTCTGGAGGACATAGGCGGGGGGCTGTTGCTATCCCCCTTAGATACTCATAGCCTATCAGAAACTAACTGCTGAGCTTTACCTCACCTTTAGCCAATTATGATATAGGATACGTAATTTTGTATTTGAGACTGTAACCTTATGACTGTTTTGTGGTTTTCATCTTTTTATAAACCCCTTACAATAGTAGACGGGGTCCTTCTCCCTCCATCTGCTGTGTCCGACTGTGAGGCAGAGGACCCGTGCTAGCCCGTACTTAATAAACGAAACCTTGCTTTTGCACTAGGAAGTGTGGCTCCATGGTGGTCCTCTTGGGGGTCCTAGGACTCAGGCACTACATCTGGCTCCCACAAGAGCAATTCTGCTCCAGCATGCAAGCTTGCCTTCAGGAGGAAAGACCTTTGTTTGTTTTTTCTGGAGATCCAAGGTGACTCATCAGAAAGATGAAGGACAATGACTTAATCTCTGTACCTTCAGGGAAAACAAAGCAGAGACTCCAAATTAAGGCACAGACATCAAACTTTTGTGCTGCTTTCAGCTACCTTGTGGACAGGTCCTGGTGAGGAGTCAATGTCTTTTCTCTTTTTTTTTGGTCTTTTTTTTATTAGTTCTTTATATAATGTATTTTGACCATACTTGCCCCTCTAACTCCCTCCAGATCCATCCACTCACATTTCCGTAATTCACCCACCCCACTTCATGTCCTCTTTTTTTTTTTAACCCGTCCAGTACAATTTGTGCTGACTTCCACTGGAATGTCATTGACTTACCAGGGGCCACATTCTTAAAGAAAACTGACTCCCCACCTCCTGGTTTTTCGATAATGGGTTTCTCTGTGAAACAGCCCTAGATGTCCTAGAACAAGTTTTGGAGAGGCTGGCCTTGAACTCACAGAGATCTGCCTGCCTCTTCCTCTGCCACCTGATTACTGGTATTAAAGGTATGTGCGAGCACCACCCAGCTACAAACCAACTCTCTTGTGTGGGACTTTGTGTCCTGCTGTGTCTGGAAAACACTATTTCCTTGTAGTCATACACCACCTCTGGCCCTTAATATTTCCACCCTTCCCATCAATGCTTTAAAAACTTTTTTCAGTCAAAATAGCTTCTAGGTGTCTGTTTCAAAATAAGCAATTTATTTCATACTCTATCCCATTTCCTCACTGGTCTTTGTGCTGTGCCTAGCATAATAATGCTCATTAAAAAACAATTGTCAAACCAATTACAAAAGAAATTAATGCTACAAGCCTGCCATAGTTAACAGTAGTGGAAGTGCAGATGTATTTCTCTTCCAGATGAGCAAATCAAGTCTCTAAGCAAAGCTAGTATTGGTGACGTGGCCGGGAAAGGATACTCTCAGCATCCTACAAAGCAAAGCAGAAGTAACTGAGCGAGGTCATTTCCTTTTGGGAAAAGGATACGTCAGTCCAAAGCAGGAGAGTGAACACACAGATTTCTCCCACAACCGGGCAACCTTTTAGAGATACTCCTTTGTGTCTAAAATTTCTCAAAAGATTTAATTTATCTTTAGGGTTTAGGAAGTATCCAAAGCTTGTCACTTATGACTTTTTTCTTTAGAGCTGCCCGTTTACCTTTGTAGTAGGTTATGTTCATCGCTTAATTATTTTACCCAAACTATTTTATCTTTCTTTAAAACTAAAAACAATATGAATAATTGATCTCTGATGGCTCAACAGAGATGCTGGCTGTGCAAACTTGATGACTCGGGTTCAATCCCTGGAGCTGATGCTTTGGGGGACACTTATTCATCTCTGTGTTTTTAGTTTTCCTAAAAAGATTTACTTATTATGCACACAGTGTTCTACCTGCATGTATGCCCACATAGCCAGAAGAGGGCACCAGATCTCATTACAGATGGTTGTTGAGCCACCTTGTGGTTGCTGAGAATTTAATTCAGGACTTCTGGAAAGGCAGCCAGTGCTCTTAACCTCTGAGCAACGTCTCCAGCCCTGTGTTTTAAGGTTCAAAATAGTGGGTAAACAGTGGGAAAATGCTCATAAACACTATCTCCTTCTGCTGAAACCATTGGAGACAGACTGCATGGGGCAGCTCCAGTTGATATTTGTGTTTGCCTCCAGCATCAAGCTTGTAGGCAATTTTGGGGTACACTTTTATGCTTTTGTTTATTTTCCACATTACTTTACTTGCTTAAATTACTTTAATAATCAAAACATTGTTGAAAATGTTTGTGTTTTCCCTGATGAATTATTTGAAAAAAAATTATCCCAGTTAATTTTAAATGAAAAAATTAAATTAAAAAACGAGTATGTTTTCCTATGGACATACTTCCCCGATTACAAATGCCAATGATTTTACCTTCAAATGTAAAATTAAATGGTAGAAGTTGATGGTAGCAGTGTAGATAAAGTTCACTTTCTCCAGATAACCTGACTACCGGAGCCTGCACAGAGGCCTTCTCCCTGCCCTTAACACAGGTTCATCTGCCTCACTCAGAATCTGGGTGTCTGTATTGATCTAAATGACAACTCCCATTTATTTAGAATGATGATGGATGCATTCTGAAATAAGCCCAATGCCAAATATTTCAAATTCTCAAAACCCTTCTTCTTTGGGTGTGAGAAATATATAAAATATCTACATTAGCACATCTATGTTTTTGACCTTTCAACTTCACACACACTAAAGAAAATAACGATGTGGTAGACATTTATGAAGACCTGGTGTAAGATTTTATGATCCAACCTCCCCACTCATAAACGGTTGGCTTTCCTTTCTCAGAACAGTGACTCTGAAACCTCCTGCAGCACTGCGCTCTGTCTGGTGTAGGCACCGATGGCTAAACCTGCCCCACTGTGCTCTGTCTGGTATAGGCACCCATGACTAAACCTGCAAAGCCCAGGGAGACGATTTGTTCTCTTCTGTTGCTTTATTCAACTCCTGTGAATACTTTTCTCCCTAACCCCAAATTCAAAGAATTTTACCTGAATGACATTCCTTATTATTATAGCCATTTTTAGGACCGTCCTTGGTTATATGTAATTGGCTTGGATTGGTGGGTAGTTCAGAATATCAAAACTAACCTTTGCTCTGTGAAAACATCACAAAGAAATCATAAAAAGCAGCTTTGGTGACACTTGGAAACCTCTCCTGGTCTCTTCAATTATGAAGTCCTGAGAGCTGACAGGGTTGAAAATTTCCTTTGTGTGCATATGAACAATAGGTTTCTCAGACGGATTGTCCTGTGAGAGAACATAATATTAATATAAGATTTTTTTGGTAAGAGAATAAACTTCTGCTGGCAACAAAGAAAGGCATAATTCAATCACTCTAAAGAAACATCTCTATAAATACATCGGGAGGTCTGGCTTTGTGAACAATAAATTGTATGCAGCTCCATTGTACCGTGTTGGTGAGACAGTTCAGAGTTGCACTGAGCCAGAAGATAATGGAATTATATAATCAGGATTTTATGTCAGGAAGTCCTGAAAGATCAATTGGCCCAACCATAGCATCTCACATTATGAAAAATGAGATCCAGAAAGATCATCTTTTTAAAGGTCATATTGCCTTGAGTCACAGTTGTTGAAGAAAAAGGAAACAATGATATTTGTTAACGAGGGACATGATTTAGAATTGTGATGGCAGATATAGGGACTGTTGCAGTGGGGGAGAGCAGACTTAACTCTGAATATAGTATAGCTAAGTGGGAATTATAGCAAGGGTAGGGTGGGGTAATGTGTGGAAGCTTAGGGGCTGTGGGAGATTCTGAGTAAACCAGGTTAAGTAGAATCATACCAAACCATCCAGGGTGATCAGCTGATCCCCTAGGATTGGGGAAGGATGGAAATCTAGTCAGATTTCAAAGATGGGGTTTCTGGCTAAAGTGGCTTAGTAGCAGGGTTCTTCTGCTAACAGTGGGTATCACAGAGAAGTACATGGATAAGCCTAGCAGAAGCCCAACTAAAGCTTCGCCAAGCACAGACTCTTTGGCCTTGTCAAAACTGCAGCTGCATTCAGAGCAACGGAGATATATTAGGTCCCTGATGGTTAAGAACACAGGAGCTGGGGAGCAATGACACAGGATGTGGCAAATCTTACTTTTGATTTTATAATCTAATTAGAGAGTCTTATTTTCCAAGTATTCCGTAGTTTTAAGTTTTTAGTGAGGAAAAGACAAGGTGAAAAAAATAAGCTAAATAAAATTTGAGTGCATTTTCCTAAATTTTTAGCTGTATAAATCCCCCTCTTCGAGACTTCAAAGAGCCCGTGTGGGGCAACATGCTACAAGAACTGGCCACACTAAGAAATGTATGACGAGCTTTCTAGGGAAAGGTAACTGATGAGACAAGGCACAGGGTATTAAGTGTGTGGGGACAGCCAGCAAAAGAGTGTGGAGCAGGAAGTGGCAAAGATCTTGCTAGCGGGGGCACGGCCAGGCAGGCAGTATGAGCATGCGCCTGCACTTTATCCCGCAGAAGCAGTGAAGTGCAGCGCGCAAGATTTTTAAATCTGAAAATATCGCGTGAATTTATTGTGTATTCTGGTTCCAGTATACAAGAAGCGTGAATAAAACGGTCCAGGCAAGTGGCACTTCAGTCTCTTGAGCGGCAGTCACATGGGCGAAAGGCAGATTTCAGAGCACACAAAACTGTCGGGGGGATGCGGGATGCGGAGAGTTGGCCTAACTTTGCTCATTTGAATAGCTGAGTACCTGAAAAGAAGCAATTTAAAGAGAGAGTAAATTTCTTCTTGGTTTACAGTCTGAGGTGATGCAGTCGAAGGGTGACATGCAGTTCTACGGTGGCAGGATTTTGGCAACTGAAGAATTGGTGACAGTTGTCCTGAGTGAGCAGCTAGGTCTACCAGCCTTTTCACATCCTGGAGAGAGAGGCAGCAGAGAGCAGACAGGAAGTGGGAGCAAGCAGTGAAACCTAAACTTCCCCCACCAAGGTCCCACTTTCTTACTGCTCCACAGCCTTCCAAAACAGCACCAGCAACTGGGAACCAAATCCTCAGATGGTCTGTATAAAACACATCTGTGAGCCCAACATTTATGGCAGAGTCAGACAAGGGGAGTATACATGGGAGCCACTAAGCTGCTGCTGTTGTTGTTTTTAAAGAGTGGATGAGATAAAATAAATAAATAAAAATTTGTATAACAAAAAGCATTGACTCTACTAAAAAGCCTACAAAACACGAAGATACTTAGGAAGAAATTATCAGAGGGGGCTAAACAACAGTGTCCCTAGATATACTGACTCAGAGTTGAGTCAGTGAGCAGCAATGCTAAATGCTGTGGAGAGACCTAGCTGGTAAGATGGGAAAAGCACCTTAGGATCGGTGACAAGAGTCCTGTTGTTCTCTTTCCCGGAAGCAGAACCTTGACGCTGCACTAACTCGGGCAAGGGAACAAAGGATAAGTGACACCAGGGCCCTTTCTAGCATGTTGTCAAGCTGTGAGCTCGAGGGGTGGTACATACCTTTAATCCCAGCACTCGGAAGGCAGAGGCAGGCGAGTCTCTGTGAGTTCGAGGCCAGCCTGGTCTATAGAGTGAGTTCCAGGACAAGCTCCAAATCTACAGAGAAACCTTGTCTCAAAAAACAAAACAAAACATTCCCCTTCCCCCAGAAGATATGAGCCTGAGTATCTCTACTCTCCCCTAGTACTAAAACTATATTTGCAAGTTTTTTTTGTCCTACTGCTATTTGTTTAAAAAAAAAAAAAACAGAAGAAAACAGTTGACGGAAACCTCTTAGCACATAACCACTCCTCTCTTGGGTCTAAATTTGTGGATTCTAGTTTTGGCTACTAGGAAAGAAAATGAGATGAAGGGAGGTTTTAGAGACACTGTGACTTTAAATTGATCTGATTTCTACAGAAAGCCTTAATACCTTTTCTAGATTTGTAATAATAAATGATATTCACTTGTGACAGTAATCAGAAAACATCAGAGTTTGGTTTGAGGAATTCAGGTTACAGTGAGAAACTAAAGTCTTCCCTTCTTGGAATACACTATCAATAATAACCAAGGAATTTAGAAGAAAACCCTACTTTTAATGAACTGAAATCCAAGGAAGCCAAGAAAAAGTAATCCACTTAGTCGTGTAACATTTGGAGAAGTAAGTGTGATGTCAACAGGTCCAATGCATGTCACAGTCTTACAGGGCTGTTGTCCTCAGAGCTGACACCACCAAGACAGTCACCCAGATGTGAATAGAGAGAATGGATATTCTGTTAATTAGAATAATAGAGGAGCCATGTCTCTCCCATCCAAAAGGCATGAGAAATGAACAGGATTGGGCATCTTTGCTCCAAAGGACTTCGAGGAGGTTCTCAGAGACCTCACATCTGTAGTCTCCAGTTGCAGCGTGTAATCCGGGGACCTGAACCAAAGAAGTCTGTTCTAAAAGCCCGAGTGGATGACCATTTTGACACTTTCCTCTGTATAAAGTTATTTACAAAGGGAGAAGCACGGGCCTGTGATTTCTGAGTTCCCTGACCCAACAGGGCTGGCACCATGACAGAAAACATAACGGAGGTGGAAGAGGAGCAGGTGGGGGCTGGGGAGACCAAATCCCAAAGAAGGAATAGGCAGAGAATAAAGCCTAAAGTGGTGGAGACCACTCTTAAGAGTTTCTTTGACCCAGCCCTCTTCATAAGGAAATGCCTGGAGGCAAAGTGGAGGGGAATCTGTGGCAGCCACAGCTGCAGTATGAAACATTAATTTCTCACTTATCCTAAAGATAAGAAACAGAAGTGACAATGTGATAAGAACAGGGAACCGAAGATTTCCTGAGAAAGAACTCTGAGACAATAGCTCCCTTTACCTGAGACAAGGCCTCCATTCAGGCCTTCTGCTTCCTCATGGGTTCTCATCCCCAACACTTTGCTTTTGCAAATAATAGATTTCCTCCTCAAAAAACAACACAATTATAAATAGCACAGAGAATGTGCATAATTACCATAGAAATAAAAATAAAAGGGACAATGGATACTCTCTCAAGAAAGCAAAATCTGTAAAAATTCAATTGGCATACGGTGTTGCAGATGTGAGCTTAAAATAAAAAGACACTAAAGACAAAGAAAACTGGGCTTGCAGAGAGTCAAGGACAGTAAAAGAAAGGGGAAAACAAGACCTCATTCCTCATATGGTTAAAAAATAATCTCTACAATGTATCTGAGTCATTTTAAAGATATGATTACTATTACTGAGCGTGCTTAATATAACACTATCTCCTCAAACAAGAAAGAACAAAAAGGAAGGTAATTAGAAATATTTTGAAGATTACATTAATGACACCTAGCATGAGTAATAACTAAGAGGACAAGAAGAAAAGAAAATAGGATAGAGTGGGTTAATTAATTACATAAGTAATTAAATTGAATGCAGATATATGCATTTGTGTGTGTATATACACATATATATGTGTGCAAAAACTTAGTAATAATTGCCCTTGGATCGTTTTCAAAGGAAACAGAATACAAACAGCAATGGTGAGGTGATGAAGATTGAAGGAAAGAAGGGAAGACTGAGTGAGAGGCAGACTTGACAGTGAAATCCAGAGCATGTGCTATACACAGGGCCATCAATATGACTACCCGCGGCCTGGACTAATGGGAGGAGCCCACAAGTAGCAAAGAGTGACGGACTCAACACCAGTGATGGACGGGACTGGTACAGACACAAAGGAGGATGCGGGAAGGGGTGGCAGTCAGTCAAAGCGAGGCAAGATGTGCAAACAATCTCCACATGGAGTGTACTTCCCAGCTCTGAGAGGTGATTTCTGACGTGAATCAGCTGACAAAGCAGATGGGCAACAATTCAACTCAGTTCTGACAATATCTAGAAAGCTCCAGCATCCGCCCTTTCAAATTAAAAGACCCAGACACACAAGGCTGTCCCCACTTCAGATTCCAGCTGTGAGTTCCAGGCCACCAGTGTTTCTGATTAACCAGTGATAAATGAAGAGTTTTCATTCTGTAGGCTGCCATTTTGTCTTACTGACCATGTCCTTTGCTTTACAGAAGCTTCTCAGTTTCAGGCGGCTCCATTTATTAATTGTTGCGTTCAGTGTCTGTGCTTATATTTAGGAAGTGGTCCCCTGTGCCAATGTGTTCAAGTGTACTTCCCACTTTCTTTTCTATAAGGTTTTAGTGTGATTGGTTTTATGTTGAAGTCTTTGATTCATTGGACTTGAGTTTTGTGCATGGTGATAGATATGGATCTATTTTCATTCTTCTACATGTTGATATCCAGTTATGCCAGCACCATTTGTTAAATATGCTTTCTTTTTTTCCATTTTATATCTTTTTGCTTCTTTGTCAAAAATCAGGTGTTTGTAGGTGTGTGAACTGATATCCGGGTCTTCGATTCAATTCCATTGATTCTCGTGTCTGTTTTTATGCCAATACCAGGCTGTTTTCAGTACTGTAGCTCTGTAGTAGAGTTTGAAGTCAGGGACTGTGATACCTCCAGAAGTTACTTTATTGTACAGGATTGTTTTGGCTATGTTTTTTTTCTTTTCATATGAAGTTGAGTATTGTTCTTTTGAGACCCAGAAAGACAAATATAATATGTACTCACTCATAAGTATCTTTTAGACGTAAAGCAAAAAAAAAAGCCTACAATTCACAATCTCAGAGAACCCAAACAACAAAGAGGACCCTAAGAGAGACATTCATGAATCTAATCTACATGGGAAGTAGAAAACGATAAATTGGGAGCATGGGGATCATGGGAGAGGGTGGAGGGGGAGGGAGGAGGAAGGGAGGGGAATGGAGAAAAACATATAGCTCAATAAAAACAATAAAAAAGGAGTGTGAAAAGAAAAGGAGTTCCCAAGACTCTCTTCTCTTGATTAACATTTTGTTAGGAGGGCCCATAGAACTAGATTTACCTTACCAGTTTCTTGCAAAGGGATCTGAGCACAAAAACTTCTCTATCAACGTAATTAAGTTGCGTCCCCTCCTGACACATGGCTGCATTCACCAAACCAGATTTCTGAATTACACTATCCAGCAAGTTTTTATAGAACTAAGCTCAGGCCTCCTGCCCTCTTCAGTTCCCAGGATTTTATGAATGATGCTGAAAGTTCCAGTCTTCAGGTTACTTGTCCTTTGGCTAAGCAATCCTGCCTTAGGGTTGTCTAGGAACCACCTGTCACCTCATTAGTGTAAGCTCAGCTGTGATCCCCAAGATGGGTTCATTACGGACAGTTAACACATAGTCTATCCTGAATAAATCCAAGTGTGAGAACTCTGTGCCAGGAGTTAAGGAAACAAAACATTTTTTATTATTATCCCTATCAACCCACAAATAAGTCCATCAGCAAAACTTGGGAACTTTTATTGGCTTTAAGTATTTAAGTTAATCTTTGGCTCAACACTAAGCTGTATAGACAGCAATAAGTACTAAGAAGACAGGGTTAATATGAAAGCAAGAAAAATAATAGCACTATTTCTACTACATCTGTGGGGTGACCAACTGCTTTCTGATTACATCTGAGGCCTTTTCCACAGGAGGAAATTTCATGACTGCTACTATAGCATCCTAAAGAAAACCCCATGGCCAGGAGGTAGATCCTAGGGTAGTACAGGCTATTGCTGTTTTGCTCAATGGTCCTTATATTTATACCCGTAGACTTGGCCTGATCTTGACAAACTGATGAGAGGAACTTCCTTTTGCAGTGGACAGCGGACAATACAAAGACACACGACTACTTAAAGTGTTGAGAATAAGAGCCCGCGTGCTCTGCTCTCAATGGGATGTTTTCAACAGCCTACACCACTCACCCAACCAAGGAGCAAAGAACATCACAGAGGAGAAGACAGACTGGGTAGAAGAGCCAGGAGATACGGAGCAGTGCTGTGAAATGCTGTCGTTTAGGCGAGAGATGACAGTTGCGCCCGGGACCCTACAGCTATTCTGGTTACCTGCACGAGATGAATCCAGCCCCAATTCCTGAATAGATGTGGCAGGTGCTCTCCAGGTGCCACCTTATTCTGAGGAGCTATTGGCAGGGGATAGCTGCCAGAGAAGGGATCATCATCTTTAACGAGGATGTGCCCACTGGTAGAGTTCCCATGCTCCAGTGGCTGACCCTACACCAATGCACAAAAATAGGAAGGCATATGGAGTTGGGGGGGGGGAAAGTGCTAGATACGGAGGACATTGGAAGAGAGAAAATATGGGGAGGATGTGATCCCACCGCACCGTACACACGTGCGAAATTCTCCAGAATATACAGCATTAGTCATACAAAGGAAGTGTGCTCCAAACGGCACTGTGAATCTCAGCACCCAACAACAACAAAAACCCTGAAGAAAATGAAAACTAAAAATCCCCAGTTAAGAAACATTTCTCAGTTACATTTTAGAACGCCCCGTACTCAGCGCACAGTCTTATAACTCACACCAAGAAGGTGAGCAGCTAAAATTCCAAATTCGCAAGACGCCAGGAACACATCTCCCTGAAGATGGCATCAGACGATGTCCTCACATCATCGGTCACTGGGGAAATAGAATAGGATGTGGCTACACTGATGGCTGGCGTCAGGAAGGCAAGATGAAGCATTCGTGGGGAATTGGCGCACAGGGAGAAACGTAAGTGCTGGGACCACTTTGGAAAACAAGAAGCTTCTTCAAATAATTTAATTTCCCCATATGACCTCGCAGCAACACTCTTAGAGATCTTAATTAAAAATAAATGACAGGAAAGGCAAGCACAGAACCGTATGCAAATATTAAGAGCATTATGGTTTGTTACAGCCTTGAAATAGAAGCAGTCTAATTGGGCATCAACTGATATTAAGGAGCAGTTATGGCCGGGCATGGTTGTGTTACACGCCTTGAATCCCAGCACTTAGGAGGCAGAGGCAGGTGGATCTCTGTGAGTTTGAGGCCAGCCTGGTCTACAGAGAGTTGCAGGACAGCCAGGGTTACACAGAGAAACCATGTTTTGAAAAATAAACTAAAAGTAGTACATAAATACAAAGGAATAGCACTCAGCAGTAGAATGAAACAATGTAATAACTATCACAATATGGAGATCTGTCAATTTGAGCTCCTCTTAACAAGATATCATAGACTGGGTGGTTCAAACTATAGATATTTCCTTCCCACACTCCTCGAGGCTATACCGTCCAAGAAGAGAGCATGGACCTTTTTCTTTGTTTATAAAGAACCATTTTTTTCAAATCCTGATGTAGCACGAAGAACATAATTTAGTCTCTTTCTTTTATATAAAAATACCCTACTGTGATGGAGACTCTGCCTTCAAGTACCACCCAAAGCTAGTTACCTTATCAAAGTTCTGTCTCCTAATACCATTTCAACAGAGTAAGGATGTAGCCCCTGTGTTGAGAAGAGAGCATGTTCAGTCCACAACAATAGATTCATCTTGGAAGGACTGAACCGTGTCAGATGCAAAAGGTTGCCTATTCCATGGCTGCTTTCATGAACTGACTACAGAAAGCCTCTTCACAGAGGAACAAAGCAGTGGTTTGCTGAAGCCTGTGGGAACAGGCACCGATAATAACTCACTGTGTGGGTTCCAGATGGAATTGAGAGAAAAATTTGAGCAGTTCTAAAATTGCTCATAATCACAAAACTATAAATCAAAGACTCACACAATTCAGTGTATAAAATATTCGTACTGTTAAGATTAAGTCTTAAACTATGTATTTTAAAAAAAAAATCTTTAGCAATCCATGAGGCCTGGGAGAGACCAAAGTCTCCAGAGAAGTCCGGTTTTGTATATTTGGATAAAGGCAATTCCTTTCCTTTCTCATCGTCTGACTTGATTAACTCTGCTTGCAAAGAAACAAGTTTATGGGAAATTTAAATGCTTAACTCCCTAGGGGCCTTTTGAATTTTTCTGCTGTCCCTGGAGGAGATGTCTAAATAGCATGTGTGAATTTCATTAACAAATGAAAACTGGAAAAAGAAATTTAATGTTCTTCCGGGATAATTTAGCAGAAGCTCTGTTTATTTTCCTCAACAGTCTTTCTTCCTAATAGGTATCCGCTTTCCAAAACTCCCTCAGAGTGACTATGGGGCCATAAGGTCCCTGGTAATTTTTTTGCTAAGAACTATACTGAGGGTGATGAGGATGGAGGTAGAGTTCAGTACCGCCAGGCTTACTCAGTGCGTGAGTCCTCACATTGCTTTTCCCAGCACAAAGAACAGTTAGCAAATACGCCCGCAAGAGTAAGAGGCAATAACTCCACATACAGACCCGCTGCATCCACTAAGTCCCAAGTTGTTTACGTAGTGACGGAGTGACTCTTTAGAGTTTAATTGGTCAGCTTGAGTAGAGGTCCCCATTTCCATTCAATCTGACAGACTTCCCTTCTCAGAAAAGGTCTCACTATTCAACCCCTGACTGACATGGAGCGTGCTGTGTAGACCAGGCTAGTCTGCATTCAACAGAGATTTGTCCGTCTCTGCCCCTGAATGTTGGGATTAGAGGTGTATAAAATCATGCACAGCCAATATGAGAGTTTTATGTAATAGTGACATAAATTTGTATTAATTCTATTCATTAAAGGGCCAAAATGATTGTCCTAGAAAAGGAGAGACTCAGGTCAATTTCACACACGTGTAGAGAAGTTACTAAGTTATCTTAAAATTGTACTCAACAAAAATGAAACAGAGATTAATGGTAGATCAGAAAACTATTGGGTTGTTTTCTGTTTTATTAGTAATGACGGGGTGGGGAGGTCTGGGCATTTGAAATCTTTAGTTTTCTCTTCTCCATACATTGAGTGGAGTTAGTAATAACATAATAGTTACATGGTGCTAAACATTAATATTTAGTCATCTTAACATCTCAGGTCCTGCAGCAAGAGCCATGCATCCAAATGACATCATCTTTGCATAAAAATCCACATTTCCCGCCTTAAAGTACCACACTGACTCAGGACCACAAGCCTTCAAAGGGAGCCGAGGAATCCTGATCTCAGGAGAGCTCCGGGATTAATCACTGCGTCCTTCTGCCCCATCTCATTCTCCTCAGGGAGGTCTTCTTCACTGTCTTCACTGGTTCCCTGTATGTCCAAAATCTTCATGAGCTTGCTCTAACTTTAGAGCACCGAGAGAGGCCACTTTGCCTGCTGCTCTCTCTATCAGGATACTCACAACCAGGAATTCAGCATCCTCACAAAGACAGCTGTTTAGAACCCGATGTCTATGATGTCAGACCATTTAGAACAGCGTAGCTGGTCTGGCTAGAAAATAAATAGACAACCATGTTTTAATTTCCCTGGACATGAAAGCTTTCTTCAAGGTATCTTTGCCCCAGGCACACCAACACGTGCAGGTGGATCTCGGCTCTCCTCATTGCCACGTGCAAATGGACAAGCAGAGTGACCACTCAGCCCACTTAGACACAGGCTGGAGTCTCACTTATGTTCTTCCTGCCTCAATACCCCCAATATCACCTTCTCACCTCAGTACCAGTGCTGGCACTATAATCATTGACCACCAGGCTAAGCCTTTCCACTGCGTAGACCAAGCTTCCACAGATGCCTATTAGGCAAGCACTAACCCACGTGAGCAAACCCTGGTTCCTTTCTCTAGCTCTAGTTCAAATTCACGTTAACCTCCATCCACACACGTACTAAAAAGAGTCCTCTAGCAGTTTCTGGGAATCGCAGTAACACCCCATGCTACCAGACATTCATGTCGCCTTTAATTGTTCCCCAGCAACAGCAGTTTATCTTTGTGACCTCACTTGGTCCCCTCCAGAGACGCATCTGCCCCTGGACATCAGCTCTCTCTGACTGCAGGAGATGGTCGGTATTCCGTGAGCACAGTAGAAGAAGAAAGGATTTCCTGTCTGAATGTCAGGTGCTAGTCACGTGTCTTTTACTATGCTACTGTTGGAAATGTACCTGACCAAGCATGATGAGAGCAGACACGCAACTGTTTGTCATGAAGAAAGTTTATCTTCACAGATTTCCTAGAATTCAAGCCACAGTCTGTAGGGGCCATGAAAGGGACAACCGAACCGGTCAGGAAGCAGAAAGAAGAGAGTGGAACACAGTCCACAGCCTGTGCTGTGGTTATTTCAGGAAGGAACGCACAGATAGCTTAGATATTGTATGAAAGTTTAAGATTGTATCTTCTGAATCCATTTTTAAGGCTGTGGGCTGGAACAGTGGTCCCTAGACACTACCACCCAGCCCTGAGGTGCCTTACAGGAGTGTGGTGTGTGAGGGTCTGTAAGACACATGGCTGAACATGGTGTGCCGGCACATACCCATAATCTCAACATTTGAGAGGCAGAATGACCACCAGTTCAGTGCGAGACTAAATGGGTCCAAACAAACAGATAGTGGTTTGGACTTTATATACCAATGTAGGACTTAGCTAGAACTATAAGGGGCAGTCTTTCCAGTATTAAAGCCTCAAATACCAGAGCATCAAAGACATAGAGGATAAGACACACACGTAATCAACACTAGCCTTAATCAAGTCACTTTAAATCTTGGGACCTCCGTTTCCTTATCCACACAATGAAGGTATTGTGTGACGTAACCTTTAATGTCTCTCAACACATTCTAGTTATAAAGAAAAACTTCTTGGCTCCAATGTTACATGCTTCCAGATTTTTTTTATGATGATGAATAATAACCGTTGTTAAATTGGAGGGTATTGTTTATGTCTGGGATAACCATTGTTTTCTTTAAAAGCGATAAGCCAGTTTTACAACCAAAGCACTTAGTGTCACTTCCACATGTTTTCCTTAATGGGATTTTTAACAGATAAGACAATCGAATTATCTAGAAAATCATAGAAAGTTTAGATAAGGAAAATTTCTGATGAATGTCACTTATAGCAATGAGGATGAGAACCAGTTTGGTTTGGTTTAAGTCCAGGCCTGCCCAAACTCACACACAGAGAGAGAGAGGGGGGGGGAGGGAGAGGGAATGGGAGAGGGAGAGGGAGAGGGAGAGGGAGAGGGAGAGGGAGAGGGAGAGGGAGAGGGAGAGGGAGAGGGAGGGAGAGACAGACAGGGAGACAGAGACATAGAGGAAGGGAGAAAGAAAGAAGGAATGGTCAAGGAAAGTAAGTAGACTTTAGAAGATGACAATGAAGGTATAAATTGCTTTATGGTAATAAACCATCGAGGTAAAAAGAATTAACACTGATCTGGAGAGGAAAAAATCTTCCCTCTCCCTCTGTGAGAGGAAACAGTCAACTGCAAGTGGTAGTGTGTGCCCGTCATTCCAGGACTCAGGAGGCTGAGACGGGCAGATCCTGAACTGGAGGCTAGCATAGTAATTTACTGAAGCTCTGTCTCAAAAACACAAAACAGAACAAAATACTAACCAAAGCAAAATGAAAAGGGCTGCTGTGGAAGCTGTGGGGACAGATGTGTATCTGAATAAATTGTAAGTCTGTGGACTCAGATGTAGACGGTAAATTCCCCATAAACCTAAGCTCTGTGTTGTCATCAGTGACATTTCAGAGGGGATAGAATAAGAATTCATCTTTATACTTAGCAATTTGAATTGTGAGGCATTAGAAAATATAAACTGGCTCCATTTGAGAGATGAGAGAAACCTCAGCAGGGATAAAGGTTCGTCAGACCATAAGGGCACACCACTGGGTTAGGGGGAAGCACAGATTTCTAATGCCATGTGGTAACACACAGCAATCCAAATGTGGGGCTGAGAAGATGGATGAAGATGGAGTCGTCACAGCCATGAAGAGATGCTGAATCACAGAGGGTGAAGTCTAGTCTTCAAAGTGCTGGTGAGATTCACTGTGGATCCCTGCTGGGAAGGAAAAACTGGGAAACTGGGAAACTGTCAAAAGCGGGATGGACTGAGAGGTAGAAGAAAGTAAAGCAGGCAACATCCTTCTCTGAACACTCAGTATTTCTTTAATTTGCTTAGCTGTTTATTTGTTCTGTTGTTTTTTAAGCTATTTCTCATTAGTTTTAATTTTTCTTTACTTTGGAGAATGTCATGTGTACATGAAATATGATCATATTTCATATGTCTCCATCTTTGATCATACTTTCCTCAACATGGTCTTCTCCCAACTCATTCATGTCTACAGGGATGTAGGGCCATCCATCCACCAGGGCATGAGAATCCCACAAGTGGCTGTACCATCAGGTTATTAACCCGAGATGGCTTGCAATTGACTACCTGACCAGGCTGAACTCAAACTTCCATCAGTGCTTCGGCCTCAGCCTCCTGATTACTGGGACCGTAGGTATGAGTCACCATGCTCAGCTTAAGAACAAAGTTGGGATAAAGTTAAGGAGCTTGGCTGCATTGGAGGAATATAACCACTTTAAGTAGGGGCAGAGGAGATGGCAATCAGATTGTAGAATACTGGAATTTCCTACCACAGAGCTCAGGCTATTCCAAGGCCCAGATTCGGCGAGGTGTTTGGATTGCTGAAGGGGAGAGACTTTGGGTCAAAGAGATGAAAGATTACATTGTTAGATTGGTATCTGTATTATGCAACCACGGGTGACCTTGACAAAGTCTGGGGAAAACTAAAGACAGTGAGTCTCACAGTTTAGGAATGACAGATGATTGACAGATGAACAGTGTCAATAACAAACACATGCACTTTTGTTCAATTCAGATATCACAAAGTGTTCTTCATAGATGAGATTTCACTTAATCTCTATAGCTGATGAGGTAGACATGACTATTCATGTAACTTTATAGCCAAAGAAAGTGAGATTTAAGTCAGGATTTATTACATATCACTGGGCCCTAAAGTGATGGAGCTGAAACTCTAGCCCTCATTTCCTGACTGTGGATCTCAAGTTCTCGCCGTCATTGCTGAGATAAAATTTTACACGTTGGAAGTATTCATGCATTTGACACCAAGTCTATGATGCTTAGCAAAATATATTACAACATGCAGCATGAGATTAGATAAGTTGTTCTTTCCCCGGAGCCACTGGTGGAAATGAAGAATGTATTCCCCTCAGCTGGTGCTAAAGATAACAAAAGGCCTTCGCATATACATCAGGCAACACTCTCCTCAGCTGCTCAATGGTAAATTTAGGAGCCTCTTGATATGCTATCTATTTTGTTTTGTTTTGTAAGTAGAGCCTCCTGTAGCCCAGATTGTCCTCAAACTCAGTATGTAGCTGAGGCTTGCCTTCAGTTCCTGATTCCCATCCCTATACCTCCTGATCGCTGGGATTACAAGTGTCCATCATCTCCTGTCTCTTGACATATGTAATTCAACTCAGTTATACCTGGACCAGAATATTACAGAGCGGAAATGGGAGGTGATGCTGGCCCTCTGAGTACCATGCCTTCCCACCCAGCCTCGTGGTATTTGAAACAGAGACAACTATTTGAAACCAAAGGCAGAATTCTCGAAAAGTCAAATAAACAGAGACCATCCTAGGCCCTCCAGTGACAATACCATCTAAGAATCAGAACCAATAATGATAGGCATACTGATGCTCAAGGATTCAAGTTCTGTTACCAAGATAACTATTACAACATTGATGTTATGTACCTGTGTTGAGAAAACACTTCAGGAAGATGCCATGTACTTGAGGGTAAATTCTGATTATCTCCACCCCATGCTGAAAAAAGAAACCAGTTTCCCTCTCTAGCTGTGTCTTCCTGATCCATGACTGATGTGTGACCTCTAGAGGCTAGCTTACTGTGTAGAGGAAGTTGTTTTCATAAGAATTGCTTTGCTCAGGGAGCTTATCTCCCTGGAGACCCTCATCTGAGACAGTCCCATGTTCTAATCTCTTGAGGAAAGACATTGAACAATTGGATGAGAAATATCTTTTCATCCTACAGGGATGCAAAGATTTACCGAGGAGAAATAGGATAAAATGTTTTAGAAATAAGAACTGCCCCCATGGGCTCCCATTTTGTTTTTTCTTTACGAGCTACCAGGTGTTTCTATGTATTATTCTGGTGAGGACCAAAATGCCTTGTGAGTCACTTGATCTTGGATTTGTTTTCCAAAACTTTCTAGAAAGAATCGAAGAAGACGTGAAATGGTTGGAAGGTATACAGAGTGAGAACTCAGGTGACACTCACCCCATTAAGTAGAAAAATACTTTCCCAGGCCTGGAAAGAAAAGGGAAGATGGAAGACAGCTGCTGAAAACTTAGTTTCTGGGCCTTGGAAACAGAAGGCCCTCAATCTCCATCTCTTATGCTGTCCCAGTGGGACATGAATAGATTGGGGAATACCTGTTGATGAGGTGCATCTTTGGGTGAACCAGTGAGGAGTATTTCCAGAGAGGATTGACTAGGGAGTGCAAATGGATGAGAAGAGACAAAGGGGGAGACTCTGCTGGCTATTTGTATTCCATTTTCTCTCATTCCTCATCTGCCCAGATGTGATCAAGGATCTTCGCTTTCAGCCACCACAATGACCAGCCACTCCTGCCATCTTGCTTTCCCTGCAGTAACAGACAATGCCCTCAAACTGTGAGCCCAAACAATTCTTCCTCCCTTAGGTTGTTTATTGTCAGCTATTTAATCACCGTACAAGAAAAGCAACGAACACACTCAGGAAGGTGGGTCCAGGTCTATGAGGGCCTGGAGGGAAGAAGATGAACAAATCTTTTAACACAGAACCTGGGAAACGCAAGAATATCCTAATAGCAAAATGGTTGCCTTAGAGTATCCAAGCAGAAAGGTTCACAAACAGACTTCAAGACATGGCTGAAAAACTGCGTTCAAATTCCTGCACCTATATGTATAGGAGGGATGGACTGACAGAACTCTAAGATCTAAGGAGAAGCCACTACGGAGAGGACCAAAGAACACCACAGTATGGCTAGATGAATGAAGTCCAAACATCACCCTCAAAGCGCCAGTTGAGCCTTTGAAAACTCACCCTCAAATCTTAGATTCCAACTCGAGATGGGGAGAGCACACATAATGCTACACTCTGGCAAAATACAGGTTTGAAGTCCAATGCGAGTTATAAAAAATAAATTGCCTCTAAATTGGAGGCTTTAGATTTACATCAGCTACATTGCTGTCCATGCCATTTGCCCCCTCATACATTCATGTTTAGAGACATGTACTGAGACCCACACAGTCTACACGTCATTCCGGCTTCAGTGGTCGCTCAGTCAAGTAAACAGATAAGGCAGGAAACATCTAAGTTTCTAGTATCACTTAATAGGCTGCATCTCTGAACAAAATTGAGAATGTTTGTGACCTATGGGTCTTATGATTTAGCCCATGGAATGGACAGTATTTAAACCCCATGCTGTAGTCAATAAGGGAGATAGTTGGGGCTTTTGGAAGTTTCAAATGTGGTGTTTGCTTGGTGACAATACTGAAGCAAATTAACTGGAATTCATGCTCTTTGAAGGTGCTACTAGCTGTAGTTTCAGAGTAGTAAGGCCATTCTTTTTGTTCTTTTCTCCAAGACAATGTTTCTCTGTGTAGCCTTGCTGTTCTGGAACTTGCTCTGTAAACCAGGCTGGTCTTGAATTCAGAGAGCTCCTCTGCCTCCTGATGCTGGTGTGCAGCACACCATTACCTGGCTAGGCCTTTCTTTCTTTTTTTTTTTTTTTTTTTTTTTTTTTTTTTTTTTTTTTTTTTGGTTTTTCGAGACAGGGTTTCTCTGTGGCTTTGGAGCCTGTCCTGGAACTAGCTCTTGTAGACCAGGCTGGTCTCGAACTCACAGAGATCCGCCTGCTTCTGCCTCCCGAGTGCTGGGATTAAAGGCGTGCGCCACCACCGCCCGGCTAGGCCTTTCTTTCTTAAGGAAGCAGGTAAGGAACCCAAACCCAGAAAGACAATTATCATATGTACTCACTCATAAGTGATTTTTAAACATAAAGCAAAGAAAACCAGCCTACAAATCACAATCTCAGAGAACCTAGACAGCAATGAGGACCATAAGAGAGACATACATAGATCTAATCTACATGGGTAGTAGAAAAAGACAAGATCTCCTGAGTAAATTGGGAGCATGGGTACCTAGGGAGAGGGCTGAAGGGGAGTTGGGAGGCAGGGAGGGGAGCAGAGAAAAATGAAGAGCTCAATAAAAATCAATAAAAAAAATAAAAAGAAAGCAAATAAGAAAAGAGATTTATATGGGGGTTTTAACTAACTGAAGTAAACCAACCAATGATCCTATTAGTCGATCACGAATAAAAGGAAATAAAAAGAATTTACTCATATTAATCCAAATCCAAATATACCTATTTCTAAACTTGTGTCAGGATACTATGAGAAACAAAACCATAGTCTCTGGGTCTTAATGGCTGTCTCAGGCCTTTCTAGCTGTGTTATCCTGGGTAAGTCCCTTAATCATCTCTCTCTCTCTTTCTCTTTTCATTTCTCTCTTTTCATTTCTCTCTCTCCCTATCTCTCTCTCTTTTCATTTCTCTCTTTTCATTTCTCTTTTCATTTCTCTCTCTCTCTCTCTCTCTCTCTCTCTCTCTCTCTCGCTCTCTCTGAGATTTTCTTTATTAAGAAACTTAAGACTTGGATATACAAAACCAATTTCTGGATCAGGAAAAAAAATTAAATCCCACAGTTGAAAAAAGAAACAAAAGAAGTATTGCTGGAGCCACAGCAGAACCAAGAAAATATATTCTTAGAACTAAAAAAATGTTAGATGCTTCATAATTGACCTTTTGATTCAGAATGGCCTATTAAACTTGTGGATCTTGATGTTGAGGTGCACAGGCTAATTAGGAAGTCTTCAGACCTTAGCTGAATTCCATGATGGGCTATTTGGCCTTTGGCTCTTCTTCCCTGTGTAGGAGACAGCAGCACCAGCAACTGTGCCCACCTTCTGGGTGTCATGTTTTTGGTGCGTGAGTCTGCAGGACTGCCTCAGCTTTGCCCTCCTCATGTGGAGCAGCTCAGAATGGTCCATTTCTAGTAGCTTTCCTGTCGTCTTTCAGTCTTTCCGGCCAGATTGGGCTACATTGTTTAGATAAGTGGGAACAAACACTCCCCCAGCATCTGCTCCTGACCCTGGGCAGGTGCCTCAGCCAGCCAGCATGGAGGCAGTCAGGGACCCTTTCGAGTCTTACCTTTCTGTATATAAAAGGAAGCTAAAAGATACACTGAATTATTATCACTTAAAATGTTGTAATAATCAATAAACAATAACCATTAAAAACTATCTCTAGTGTATCACCAGCAGGTATGCCTGAACCTCATATTGAAATGAGAACCGCAGGTGAGAGAGATGGTTCAGTGGGTAAAAGTGCTTGCTACGCTGTGGTTCAATGGCCTTATTTTAGTCACCAGAACTCATCCCAAAAGTCAAATTTAGTGATGCATGCTCCCAGCATCCCTACAGTAAGATGGGAGGCATAGATGGCAGGGTGGCTTGAAGCTTACTGGCCAGCTATCCTGAAATTCATCATGGTGGCAGCAACCAGACAAACGGACTCTAACTTCACGTGTGTGCTGTGGTACACGTGTGCCCACACTTACACACAGACATGCAAGCACACACAAGAGCACAAAGAATAAGTGGGAATGGATGTGCATTGGCTTGCCTTTTACTGCACTCGTCTTCCCTCCCTGCTAGAGGAAACAATTAGTCTGTTCCCTTAAAACAATCAGTATTCAGGCACTTGTTCTCTATGCAACCCTCCCCCCAAAAAGCCTCAGCCTCCTCTGTCATTTATAATTGCCAATGCAGTGTATGGACCACTCTCTTTTTCTCTAAATCCTTTCTAACTCACCTTGCTGACAGGCCTTCCCTTATTGTGGGGCTCTCTGGGGCCTCCCAGTAGATTCTTAGCAAATTGCATGGTACTACTGGGTGTTGAAGAATGGCTGCAGTTTCTAGGAATTACGCAACAACTCCTGGCATTTGAGAGTCAGATATCAAATGTTCCCCTTCCTTGTCTCTGAGGGTACCTGATACTACTATCTTATCGTAGCTAGAGTTCCAGCCACTGGACTCACTTTCTGCCCTTCCTGGCAACCATGTCCCCAGGTGTGCCTCTCCTCGGCAACTATGAGTACCTTGAAGGCTGAGCGTGGTCTCTCAGTGAGTGCCTCTTAACTGCAGCGCTTGGTACAAACAGAGTTTAAGGATTCTGATCAGCAAGCAAAGAAATAAGCCACTACCAGATTAGTCAGCACACATGGAATGCCTTGGCTCTTCGCCAAGCATTATGCTAATTAATGATTTCATAGCTACCGAGATATGTATTTTGTTTGCATTATCTCTTTTGTAGGTAAGCTTTTGTTAGAGACGGTGAGGTCTAAGTCATGGAGAAACTATCAAGACAGGTCAGGAGTGTCAGTGGGGAGAGAAAAGTTTTTTTGTTGGGCCCCTTTAACTTTCCTAAGACAGGTAATTATAGACACATTTTCTTCTGCCTTTGTATAATGCCCACATTGTCCTTGGGGACAGAAGGGGAAAGAGCATTGCCAGCCTTAAGCCATGCCTGGGAAGGGCATGCTTTTAATAAGCTGCTTCCTGGAGACCATCTGAAATAAAATCTTCCGGATGCTGAGATTTTCCCAGAATGGTACCCTGAGAAACTGATTGGGCTTCTTCTGCAATAACATTCAAAACCAACAATTCATTCTTCTTTGAACAGATTCAAACCGCAATGTTTATAAGTGGCATCAGAAGAAGCCATGCTGGCTATAGGCATGAATATTTTCCTTCACAAGGAAACTTGCTCGCATCCTAGCTCTACTGAGATAGCCCAAGACTGATGGGAATGCAGCCCCTGAGACCACTCGTCCCCAGCATTGCCGATCCCTGGGGAATGCTGTCTTTTAAGGTGCCATGGGGATCAGTTGATGAGGCCAGCCTGAGGTCCTTGTGTCATGTCTGAAAGAGGAAACAACAAGAATCTTCATGGGAAAATGATGCAAAAATGAAAATAGCCCAAGTATACAAGTATTATCTAGCACCCTGGGGAGAGGGTAAGTATAGCTTGGAGAGGCTGGGTTGTGTGTGTGAAGCAAGATAATGGGAAAAGGCAACAAAAACTGATTGTAAACTTAGTTCCGGCTGTGCGAAAGATATGTCTGCTTTGCCCCTTTCTCCCCAGATACATTCTCCGAAGTCCTTCCCAATGCTCAGATTCTGTGGTGCTGTTTTCAATTAAATCATTTTGTTGAAAATAAAATAGATTTTTAAAGCATAAAGCAAAAAATTGAATATCTAATAATATTGTAATAGGGGACATTTTTTTTTTTTTTTTTTTTTTTTTTTTTGCCCGTTGGTTGCAGATCAGAAGCCTGGGGATATCAAAGTAACTCTACCCCAATCACTTCCTAGTCTCTTCCCTCCATCCACACCTTCCAAAGAACAATCTGATGATGCTGGAGCCTCAGAAGGGATGCCTCTTTGACTCCGAAACCTTCTCTAACTTATCTCCCCCAACTACAAATCTCTCATGTGGTTCTCCCACTGGCCTAGGGAGAACTCAGCTTTCTTCCTGTTTTCAGTAGATCCTACACCTGTCTCAGAAATGCCACATCTTGTTACCTTGTCACTGCCCTGTGTGTGCACACACGTGATCCCTTCCTTCCTCCCTCCCTCCCTCCCCCCTCCCCCCTCTCTCTGCCTTACCTTCTTGAGACAGGATCTCTAGATGAGCCCAGAGCTTGCCATCTTTTGGTTTCCCAGCAAGCCCCTGAAACCCCAGTGATCCTCCTGTCTCCATCACGCCCGTGGCTAGAGCACCGGGGTTACAGACATGGACGGCCACGCCTGGCTTTGCCGTGGACGACAGGGACCCAAACTCAAGTTCTTGCACTTGCACAGCAAGACCTCTTCCTCCTGACTGAGTTTTCAGTCTGCATTCCGTGTCTTACATTGTCTTTTCTTATCTCTATGCAGAAATGCTCCTCCATCTCTCTTGATGTTCTCCTCCTAATTCTCTCATTCTTGATGTTTTCCGTCTATCATTCTTTTTTGTTTTTATTTTATTTTAATTTATTTTTAAAACTATCTTTTCTCATTTTACATGCCAAATTCAATTTTCCTACTCCCTCCTGTCCTCCTGCTTCCGCCACTTTCCCCCTCATCCCAACCGCCATCCACTCCTCAGAGAGGGTAAGGTTTCCCATGGGGAGTCAACCAAGTCTAGCACATTACTTTGAGGCAGGAACAAGGCCCTCAGCACTATATCTAGGCTGAGCAAGGTATTCCTTCAGAGAGAATGGCCTTCAAAAAGTCAGAACAAGCAGTAGGGATAAATCCTGATCTCACTGTCAGTGGCCCCACAGTCTGCCCCAGCTATACAACTGTCACCCATATTCAGAGGGCCTAGTTTGGTCCTATGCTTGTTCCGTCACTGTCAGGCTGGAGTTGGAAAGCAGTTTCAGTGGGTTCCCCATCATGGTCTTGACCTCTTTGCTCATATTTTCACTCCTCCTTCTCTTTGACTGGACTTTGGAAGCTCAGCCCAATTCTCTGTTGTGGTTCTCTGCATCAGCTTCTATCAGTTGCTGGACAAAGTTTCTATGATGACATTTAAGATAGTCATCAATCTGACTACAGGGCAAAGCCAGTTCAGGCACCTTCTCCACTCTTGCTAGGGTCTTACTTGCAGATTCTTGGGAACTTCTCTAGTGCTAGGTTTTTTACTAACCCCTAATGGCTCCCTCAATCAAGATATCTCTTTCCTTGTTCTCTGTCTCTGTCCTTCCCCCATCTCAACCATCCTGTTCCTTCTGGTTCTCTTCCCCTTTCTCCCTGCCACTGTTTTGTTTGTTTGTTTTTTGTTTTTTTTGTTAATTTTTGGACTGACCAGACTTGCTGGTCACAGATGCAGCCAGCACTTTCATGAAAGGGATTGTGTCATTCATTTTGGGATCCTCAAGGTTTGTGGCAAGTACTGGCCCAGTGAGTGTGTCAAAAAGTGTGCTGGGCTGAGAATGGAAAGTGGACACAAAGTCCCATCCCTAACCAGGAAGCTATTTGTGACGATACCTGCAGGGAAAAAGAAATCAGTTTTCTCAGAGTGTCTCGGGGCTACCAACCACATTCCTGGGTCAGGGTGTATGTCAACGCAAACAGACTCTATATTTTTGTGCACCTTTTGTTTGTTTGGATTTTGTCTTATTGCTTGTTTGTTTTCTGCTTAGTTTTCCTGTCTTAGAGAAAGAGAGAGAGAAAAAAGAGAGATAACATGAGGATGGATGGGGTAGGAAGGTTGGAAGAGAAAGAATGTGATCAAAAAGAATAAATAATTATATTGAGTCCCCCCAAAAAGAAAAGAAAAGATGCTTGGCCGATGGTTCACCTTCAAATCCTTTCCAAATCTGAGATGGTTAAATGGTTTTAATCTATCTAATGCTACTTATTCAGTTTATTAAAATGTTTAATAAGCATAATAATAAGCTAATGCATGAAACTTGGGCTGTACATGGGAAAGACACTATAAGAGGACAAAAGAGACTGCCTTGCTCTGCAAAGTACAGATTTCTTCTATAGATACAAAGAAGTGGAATAAATCTAGTTTTCTAAAAGACAGTTCACTGTACACATTTATTTAGTTTTGTACACTGTCTTCATGTGAATGGGACCAGATTTCTACTTGAGCCATTTCTAATGAAATAAGATAACTGACTAATAATAAAACCTGCTAAAATACCAGCTTAAAGATACAAAAACAGGTGCACCAATTCTAGTTAGGAATGTAATTATGCTGTTACATTTTTTATACTCCACAATTATGTTTAGGAACTCACACAAATAGATCACTGACTTGAAAGAGATGCATAAATTTGTAGCAAAGCTTTATAGTCACAAAAATTATCAAAGAATGCACAAATTTAATTTTTATTCTACCTTTCTTTCATATCCCTGGATCCTCAACCAGTGTTATAGAAGGAAAAAAGAAAAGTATAACAAATGAAAAACTGAACTTAGAACCATTGATGTTATCAAGGAAGGAGCAAATTATAATCTAGCAGCCATCAGCAAGATGATAACAAGGAAGATACCTGGTAAGGTGTTGTAAGTGATTCACCCAAGAAAACTGCTCAGACACAGGTTCAAGCCAATAGAAAATCTTTCATTAGTTGGTCAGCAACTATGCTAGATGTTTGGGACCCGAATCTGGTCCTAAGCTTTTTTTCAGGGTGAGCTTTTCAGCACAAAACCTTCATCCTGGGTTGACATCTCAGCTAGTAAGTAAGGACAGTTAGCCAGAAGTGGAACTACAGAAGCTGAAAAGAAAGGTTGGTACATTTAAGGATTTTCCCACATCTGTGGGCTTTGGTGGATTAGGTCTTTGTTCTTACTGCCTACGTGTTGGGTTCCAAGGCTTTAAATGGTATGTCCATCATGGTGTCTGTTGAGCTAAGGTCTAGAGGCCTACTAAGGTCTGGAGACCTGTTCCAAAGGAAAATGATTGCTAGAAAACCGTACTTACACTTTCATACCAGCAAAATTTGCTCCTGCATGGAACAGAACAGAAACGGAATTTTTCCTGCTATTGGTAATAGAAACGCAAGTGCTTTTTTAAGTATTGTGGAAAGGCAAATGTGTGTGTAATGGCAGTTCTACTCAGCTGTTGCAGAGTGGACCAGGACCACATCTGTAGATTCTGGGGATGGAAAAAAAAGAATGAACACAGACAAGCAAGACAAAGGCGAATGAGAACTCTATGTTTTAACCACCTAGATGGAATCAAGCTTCAGTGCACTCCACTCCACTTTGATGAGACTTTGGTTCCGTTCCCAAATTTTGATCTGTTTGACGAGTCTCCTGTGAGAATACTCTGAAAGTGTTCTCTTAAACAACAAACCTATTTTTAATGGTGGGGCCAGTCTTTGTAACTGAGTGTGATTGGGGCTCACAACAGAAAGCTATGTTTGGAGGAAGTCTGCACCTTTCCATGTATACCCTCCCTATGTATATAACTGCTTCTCTGTTTTCACATTCAGTGGTCCACATCACTGTCTTATTCCCTCCAGCTGTAACCTTAGTAACAGCTCCACATACATCATCACTGTAGTCACCAAAAGACTTTCCAGTTAGGCACTGCAGGGTCTCTAGCCCTGTGACCGAGGTCACTTTGTATCTGCTATTTGTTCAATGTACATCACCATCATCTTCCAAGTTCGTTCTTTCATCTTCTCCTTAAGGCTTAATATCATCCTTAAGAAGTGAGTAGTCACAGAGAGACATTAAATTACTATATGGTTGGACAGAGCCTAAAAGTCTCCATCAGGATCAAACTTAGGGATCGATTAGAGCTTTGTTTGCCATGTTTTGCTTTCATTCTTTTAAAAACAAAAATACAAGCAGAGCACCCAACTGTTCCGTAGAGGATGCTTAACACAGTGTTCTGGGTTAGCAACCCCCTGATTAAATAATATTTTTATTGTTTCCTGTAGGGGTAATTTCCGATTCCACAGCCACCATCTTGGATCAGTCTGTTCCCACATTTGATTAAATTTTTGGATGCAATTAATTGGTGTGGGATGTCCTTCTGTATATGTGTTGCTTTTATTGATTAATGAATAAATAAGCTGCTTTGGTCTGTGATAATGCAGAGTAGAGCTAGGTGGGGAAAACTAAACTGAATGCTGGGAAAAAGAAGGCAGAGTCATGAGAAACGATATAGCCCCACCAGAGACAGATGCCATGTAACATGCGGGCCTGCTTATTGGGGTTTCTGTTCTCCTACCAGGTCCCACAGCTATTTGGCCCCAAAGAAAATTACACAGAGGTCTCCATAAGTTATAAGCTGATTGGCCCATTAGCTCAGGCTTTTTATTAACTCTTGTAACTTATATTAGCCCATTATTCTTATCTATGTTAGCCATATGGCTCAGTAGCTTTTTCAGCAGAGCAGTTCACATCCTGCTTCTTTGGTGTCTGGACAGGACTGGGGAGGAATGGACATTCCCAAAAAATGGACTATGGATATTTTCCTTTGTTAAAAGAAGAGGGGGAAGTAGTGTGGGACAATTCTATATTCTGTCAATTATGTTTTTAATAAATGCCGATTGGCCAGTAGCCAGGCAGGAAGTATAGGTGGGACAACCAGACAGGAAGTAGAGGTGGAGCAATGAGAACAGGATAATTCTGGGAAGGAAGAAGCCAATTCCTCCCAGTCCTGTCCAGACACCGAAGAAGGAAAATGTGACAATACATAGATTAACGTAGATAGGTTAGTTCAGGATAAAAGAGCTAGCTAAAAGCATGCTTAAGTATTGGCCAAATAGTGATTTCTGAGTGATTATGAGTCTGGTTAGCCAGGAATGAACAAGTGGCTTCCAACAACAGATTGGCACTCCAGCATGTACTAGGTAAATCCACATAAAACTTGAGAGGCCTTGAAAGTAATTCTAGACACTAAAAAATAAAATTTAACTGCATTTTTCTTAGTTATAATAAAAGATAAAGTAGATAAAAATATTGTAACTGTAATTCTTGCTTGATACCTGTTTTATATAAGTAATTTTACTATGTTAAAGTTAAAACCTTTTAATTTAAACAGAAAAGGGGAAATGGTGTGGGAAGTCCTTCTGTATATGTGTTGCTTTTATCAGGTAATGAATAAAGAAGCAGCTTTGGCCTGTGATAGGACAGAATAGAGCTGGGTGGGGAAAACTAAACTGAATGCTGGGAGGAAGAAGGCAGAGTCAGTGAGAAACCATGTGTCCCCACTGGATATAGACACCAGATGGATCCTTGCCAGTAAGCTACACCTATGTGGTGATAGATAGATTAGTGGAGATGGGTTAATTTAAGAGATAAGAGTAAGCCAGAAATATGCTTAAGCTATTGGCTAAACAGTATTGCAGATACTATAGTCTTTATGTGGTTATTTCAATTCTGGGTAACTGGGAATGAACAAGTGGTTTTCAACAACAATTAACCCACCTGTTTTTCAAGTATCACTTTAATTATGTGTGTGAGTGTGTCTGAACATGTGTGTGTGTGTGTTGGGTGGTAAGGATTCATATGGAAAAGCCAAAGGAAGACTTATTTCCTTGAAACAGGGTCTCTCACTGAACCTGAAATTCATAATTTCGGCTGTGCTGGCTGAGCAGGGAGCTTCCAGGTTTTACTTGTCTCTACTGCACTATTACGGTTCATGCAACCATGCCTGCTATTTTTATGTGGAGGATGGGTGATCTAAACTCACAGCACATAGCATGGCAAACCCTCTTACCCACTGAGCCATCTCCCCAACTGCTCAACATGATTTTAATGAACACAGTCCCCCATACTCGCTTTCATGATCTGGAGGGAGGCTCTGTCTCTGCCCCGGCTCCTCCAACAACAGCTATTAGCATTCTTACACTTCTCTTCCCTCCATATATGCACAGAATTTTTTGTTTCCTAATCTTAACGTGACAGATTAGAAGAAAAACATCTTTAGAACTGATTTCCAAATTGCCAAGGAGATGTACTTTTCTCTTTGAAGCTCCCTTTGAGCAAAGATGCTATCACAATTCATTAGAAGCCGGGGCTGGTGGGATTTTTCTTACTCCATGGTTATGCATCAGTTTCTTCCTCCCTTTTCTCTCCTGCCTCTCCTGTCCCCTAAGGAAAAGAATGATGCTCTTCTTTCTAATTTATTCGTGATCGCTGTTTTTCAAATATGGGTTGTGATTAGAATTAAAAATCAGAGAGATCAGTAAACAAATTTCAGAGTACTCCAATACAGAAAGTCCTGAAACATAGAGGATGGTTTAAACACTACATTCTAGAAAAAAAAACAGAAAGTATCTGGTATATTCGTTATGACTGTGCTGCCAAAAAAACAGATAAACAATAACAACAACAAAAAACCTTCTCTAGAGCGATTAGATGGTCAGCCCATTCCTCTTTGAAGGCTCCCAGTCAGAATCATGCAACATTTTTCTCACAGGGAAGACCTCTGTCTGCAATAGGGTGATATGTCACTATGACTTAGAATTATATAGACTGTTAAATTTTCTGCAGCCCCTGTACACAAGAAAGATCATCCAGAGTCACAGGGAACACATTGGTAAACCCAGGATTCAAATCTGGTGTTTCTCCGTTACAACCAAAATAACTTCTCTAAACAGCTTCCACGTAGACTAAAACTGCCACCCTTCATGTCGCTTGTTTGTTTGACCTTTGTCTCCAGAAAGCTCTTGGGAAACATCAATTCACCCTTTGGGAATATGGTGTATTCTTATGACATCCAATTTGCTATAAATTGCTTTAAGTTTGATTTTCAGTTTGGTTCCTAGTCTCTAGCAGAAAGAACTGAAGGGAAATGAGGTTTATTAGATAGAAACAGGTGTGAAAGGACATCAGAAAGGGGATGGGAGGACATTCTAAGTGTGTTTTGTAGAATGTGTGTGATCTGTATTATGATAATTATGGGGGCAAAAAGAAAGATATTCTAATTAAATCAACTGAGAAGCTGGAATAACCACAGTTAAATGGCCTTTTAAGTTTTCTCTGCTGAGCAATCTAGAAAGATCTTGAAGGGACAGCTAGGTATGATGACATCTATAGTCTCAGGATAGCAGGCACAAGCAAAGATTACCTAGCAAGACCCCATCTCTACAAAGAAGAAAGGCAAACTGCAGAGAATAAATTTGCAAAGCATATCTCTGGTAGGACTCACATAGAAAACTCAAGGAACTCAGTAAAGCAAAGGAAAATGCAACTGGACAATGAATAAATAAATGCAAAGGCAATTGCGCAAAGCACATGTAGGGAGTAGGTAGAGACGCAGAAAGATGGTTGTCATGGTCCATCATGAAGGCAGTAGAGATTCCATCACACACTGGGAGGGCCCTATTTGTGGGCTTGTGATAGTGACTGCTGGCAGGGAAGGGCACAAACAGGTTTCTCACACATGGCTGATGGGAAAGCAAAGTGGGGAAGCTACTCTAGGAAATGATTTGACAGTTCCTCAGAAAACTAAATATAAACTTAACTTCTAACTTAGCAATCACACTCCTGAATATCTATTCTAGAAAAATAAAAGCACATGCGAACTAAAAAAATATGTATACTAATTTCCTTAGAAGGTTTGTTTGCAATAGCCCAAAGTTGAAAACAACTCCAGAATCTTTCAAGGGATGAACATTTAAATACTGATGGGGATGTAACATGGAAATGAATGGCCATTGACATGTGCAATATCTAATCTCCCAGCAAAAGTATGCTGAGTGAAAGTAAGCCAGTCTTAAAAGCCAATCTCCTTTCTGTATGGTACTATTTTATATCACTTGGAAAGAGACACATTTACACAGCAGAAGACAATGGTTGCTGAGGGATGAGGAGAGTACCTCTCAAAAGATACAGCAGGTTATTTAGGCTGGAGCTATAACATGAGGAGTCATTAACATGTAGATAACATTGATAGAAATGAGATTTTTACGAAACCCCTTTGGAAGAAATGAAGACAGAAACAAGTACAAGGACCAAGCTGTGCATCCTGAAACATACACTTAAAAAATACACAGCTTCACCAATGCACACACAGAGGCTCCTCCACCACATACTCAGCCTATGTCTCTTCTGTCTGTCAATGGCTGATGGATACTGTTGTGTGTGGTTCCATGTCTAAGAGCCTCAAGAATGTAAAAGCAGACCTAAATCACCATATCGAAGGCAGTTCTTGAATGCAACATAACAAAGAAAAATGTATAAGACTGTAGTGCATTTTTCTCCATCAAACATTGGCAATTTCCCTCCAGTTGTTCAAGCAGCTTCTTCTTTTTTTTTTTTTAGGATACACAAATACTTTTCTTTTCTTTTTTTTTTCTCATGGTTTATTTTTTTATATTTAAAAATTTCCATCTCCTCCCCTCCTCCTCCCCCTTCCCTCCCCTCCTCCTCTCCCTTCCCTCCCCTCCTTCTCCCCCTTCCCTCCCCTCCCCTCCACCCATACCTCCCCTCCCTCCCTCTCAAGGCCAAGGAGCCATCAGGGTTCCCTACTCTATGCTAAGACCAAGGTCCTCCCAACTCCCCCCAGGTCCAGGAAGGTGATCGACCAAGCTGAGAAGGCTCCCACAGAGCCCGTCCATGCAGAAGAATCAGAGCCCAGCGCCATTGTCCTTTGCTTCTCAGTCAGCCCCCGCTCTTGGCCACATTCAGAGAGACGGGTTTGGTCGCATGATCCATCAGTCCCATTCCAACTGGAGTTGGTGATCTCCCATTAGTTCTGTCCCACCGTCTCCATGAGTGAACGCACCCCTCTCGTTCCTGACTTTCTCCCTCATGTTCTCGCTCCTTCTGCTCCTCATCAGGACCTTGGGAGCTCAGTCCAGTGCTCCAATGTGGGGCTCAGTCATCTTCCCCATCTGTCGCCAGCTGGAGGTTCCCTCACGGTCCTGACTTTCTTTCTCATGTTCTCTCTCCTTCTGCTCCTCATCAGGACCGCCAACGGTCCCTTTTCCTATTCATAAAATTATGAATGTTTGAGTGATTTACATATTTAATAAGTGAGACATCTAAAACTCTTTACATAAGCAATTCCTCACTATTATCAAAATTAGAAGATCAGAAACAAAGTGTGGCTGACTTGCAGATGTCTAATGAAGCTGCCATTGAAGTTACTCAGACTCTCACTGAGTGGTAAATGGCAAAGCAAACAGAGCAAGGGCCTCCTTTCTGGGTTGTGGTAGGGTAATACAATGATCCAGCAAGCTGTCTTCCTCCAGTTCCCTCTGATAAAGTGGCTATATATGAATTTTTGTCTCACCAAGTTCTTGCAGTGTCCCAGACTTTTCCATGTATTTCTTGCAAATTCCTATGCGCATCTTGTGTCTCTAAGGAAAGCCAGAACCTCAAATGTAGTACAGTTCTTATATTCTGATTCTATTCTTTTGGAACCTCAAATGTAGTACAGTTCTGATATTCTGATTCTATTCTTTTGGCTATGCCAGTTGCTGGCACTCCCTCTAAAGGAAGGTGCTGGGGGAGCTGCTTGTTCGTTTCCTGGCCGCCCTATTTATTCTTGGTGGCTGTTCATTTGTTTCCCAGCCACCCAGACTCCCAAAATAATCACACAGAAACATATTATTTACAATGCTGTTTGGCCATAGCTTAAGTGTATTTTTAGCTAGCTCTTATATCCTAAACTAACCCATCTCCATAAATCTGTGCATCACCATGAGGTCATGGCCTACAGGCAAAGTTGTGGTGTGTCTTTCTCCTGCACTTGGCTACATGGCTTCTCCCTGACACCACTTACTATCTCTCTCTATATATCTCTTCCAGCTTGGCTATATTCTATTAATCCATTATTAATCAATGGTATATGGAGGGGAATCCCACATCACCTCCCCTTTTCTGTCTAAATAAAAAGGAAGGTTTTAACTTTAACATAGTAAAATTATATACAACCAAATAAGTATAAAGCAAGAATTATAGTTATAATATTTATATCTACTTTCTCTTTTATCATAACTAAGGAAACCTATAACTATAGCCATTCTTCAACTCTGTCAAAGACTCCAGAAGGATATAATGTTACCTAAGTAAATAGGAAGTACATTGTAAGCAACTTTCAAAACTCTAGAATTGACAGAGACATCTTGCTGCCTGGAGAGTCGCCCAAAGTTCTTCTGTATTGTTGGGGCACCCATCTTCAGCCTACCAGCCCACAGTATCCAACAGATTTTTCCATGAAGCAAAAACTTTCAAAGACAGTTCTGTCTACATTGGCAGTTGTCAGTCACTTTCTTCTGTGTTCTCCAGAATGTCTGGCAGACTCTTTCAGGAAGCAGGAACCTCAAAGGACTGTCTCACCTTCTTTAGTCAGATTCAGCTTTATTTTTAAAAAAATTAACTAATGGTATGCAGAGGGGAATCCCACATCAAGAAGGTTGGCCTGGCAAAATGGACATGTTCATTTTTTTGTTTTCTACATTGTTCTCAAAACCGGGCTTATCTGGACCAGCTAGTGCAGAACCTCCAGGCACTCTGAGGATTGAAGGAGGTGATGGGCAGCCCACTGCCCTCCAGAGTCTGCGAGGTAGCAGAGGTGGCATGGATTTGCCCTTGTCACTGCTCAGAATGGTGCTCTTCTTGTTTGCTTGCCTCCTACATGAGTGCAAGCGAGGAAAACCAATGCAAAGCACATCACTGCAGCTTCCAGGCTGAATGTTCCCCAGTAGAACCCAAGTTTCATAAATCAGGATCGTTTCTACATATCTTTCCAGTCCTCTGGGCAATACCTCTCATGTAGTGAGGGTCCACAATATTTTAAATATTTAAGTCTGCTGAAAACATCTAAACCATGTATTTACAGAAAACTCCCTTGTTAATGACTAAGCCTTGGGCAGAATTTGTCTGTAATTTAAACATATACAGAGTTTTCCCCTCTATGGGTAGAATTTTATAGATCATAAATTCAAATGCTGAGACATTTAAAAGTTATTTATTCTTACTGTCTCAACCAGTCCTCTGGCGCTGATCCTATTGACTCAACAGAGCTTAGCTGAAACTGGCACTAATCTAACTAATAATATTTTCTATTTTTTCCAGGACCTTTCTGCCAAGAGCTTTAAAACAGCAATGAGGTAAGCAGGAAAAGGCCAAATCCTGAACTTTGCCCTTTCATCTGGCTACTGCAAGGTTTTCTTTACTCCAGACTTATCCTCAGTTCTGTTGAATCTTGGGTCCACAGTGACTCAGTTACAATGGTCTTTCATTACAACACCTTTGTGGCCTTATGCATATAAAGCATAAATACTTGAGACAACATTTACAAAGATGGTCAAATCATATTGAAGAATAAATGCCATGGCCATAATTACGGACACTCCTTTGTGTTTGGCTTTGCCTTCTTTGTTTTACTTACAGTAAGTGCACTGATGAGTGCTTCCAGAAGATAGAAATTGCATCTTGAGTCTCAAGAAATTCTTTCTTACTACCATGTCATCAGGAAATCAAAGTGGCCCAAGCTTTAGTTGCAGACACCATAAGACTCAACTGGGTGTTGATGGAGACGTCTGTCCTACCCAGTCCTGCAACCATTCAGTCCCAAAAAAACACATAGAGGCTTATATTAATTATAAAGTGGCTGGCCTATTAGCTCAGGCTTATTATTAACTAGCTCTTACAACTTAAATTAACCCATAATTCTTATCTATGTTTAGCCATGTGGTTTGGTATCTTACTTGGTAAGTCATTCTCATCTTGTTTTCTCTGCATCTGAGTGGTGACTGCAGACTGAGCCTTTCCTCTTCCCAGAATTCTCCTAGTCTGGTCACCTGGCTATACTTCCTGCCTAACTACTGGCCAATCAGCATTTTATTAAACCAACACGAGCAACAAATCTTTACAGGGTACAAGAGCATTATCTCACAACTGGGGAAGCCAACAGCACTCTCTAAGGGGTCTCTTGTCCTAGATCATCCAACATTCATTAAGTGTCATTGAGTAAAGACTTCTGGAGGGAGTCCTGCTTCAAGCCCAATATGATTCTAGGGTCTGGTCCAGAGTGGTACCTAATAAGAGGAATTCCATATATTAACCAGGAATAGCTAAGATACAGAGGAAATTAAAAACATGAAGAAGAGAAATACAGTCAGTGCTTGTTAGCAGTTTATGGAATCAACACATATGAGAGTCACAATCCCTTCCATGCCAGGGTGCATCTTCCTTGTTTTATAAAGAGGAAACTGAGGCATGAGTTGTAATTGTTTTCCAGGAAATAGTCAAAATTTGGAAGAAAGAGTCATATTTTTATCATCGAAGAGGAGAAACTGCCATGCTGTGAAAAACAAACTGGAAACTTGCCTGCTAGTTAGGGGCTATTGTACATGGAGGAAGCAATGAGCCCTAAACTAAAGCTTCTAGAAGAATTTGCTCTTTACTGGACAGAAGAGATATTTTAAATTACTCCCTTGTGCACCCTTTCTGACTCTCCTCCTCCCATATTTGTTCTCAGTCAAAGCTTTGAAATATGAGCACTTCCTGCTCTGTTGGGGAGTAACTTCATTGAATTTTTGTCTATTAAATTGAATGGAAATGTGAGTAAATTTCTTTCCTCGGATTTTATGCCCCATGCTTTACAAGACAGGAAATGGTGTTCTCTGCTCCTCCCACCATGATGCAACACACAGACGGGAGCACCTGTTGCCCCCACTACTGAAGTGGACCATTCTCTAGTTTTTCCCTTGGCTTTGGACCCACCTATTTCTATTGACAGTGCCTAAGTTCACACTTATGGAAGATGTCAAAATGGTCATAAGCCGGCCCTACCCATCTTCCCAAAGCCAGTTTTACTAAGAAACTTTGTATGCTCTGTTTTACCAAACAGTTATTAATATAGTTCTCTCTCTCTCTCTCTCTCTCTCTCTCTCTCTCTCTCTCTCTCTCTCTCTCTCTCTCTCTCTCTCCTCTTGATCTCATTCTCTCTTGCTCTCTTTCTCACTTCATCTCAATCTCTATCCTAAAGGTAAGAAGAGTTGTTAATGTCCCAAATTCCAAAAGAAGTCCCAGTAATGATGGAAATAAATGAAAGGATGTGTGTACCAGGCTGTGTTTTCCCAAGCAATACTTAGCCCTGCTTTGTTGCCTGGCCACTCTTCAGCACAGGGAATGACTTATTATCTCTGATTCTGATCCTTGGGTTCCTTATCTACACAATAAAGATTAGGGATAGTTGATTTTAACCAGGATAATTCTATTTCTGCTCTCCCTTTTTAGAATATATATATATATATATATATATATATATATATATATATATATATATGAGAGAAAGAGAGAGAGAAAGCATGGTGAGATTTCTATCATATCATTTTGAATAAAATCAAAGCTCCTCCAGGAAACCTGATAGCACATCAACCATTATTAAAAGGAAAAAACAAAGATAAATGACAGGAGTCTTTGATCCTGAGGTTTGTTAATCAGTCCATTAAAAAAATCAAGGGTAAAGGCAAATCATTGTGTCTAACCATGTTAAACCCCAGCAGAGCTGACTCTCTGTGTGTTTCAGAGGCCTATTGGCCTCACCCAGATCTAGTAAGAAAAGTGCTTTTATCTCTGCTTTTCCAGTTCAGTCAACTCTTCACTGAGAGAGGTAGCATAGGCTAGAACAAAGTGAAATCTGGAAAGTTGACCGCCCAGGCTGACCTACTCCCATCTGTGACTCAAGGGACGACTTCTTTGTAGCTAATGTCTTTTTATTTTAGATATGATTATTTCAAAGTCACAGAGGAAGTTAGTGATAGAGTATGAACACGATAAAGTGTGCTGATTAATTGAAATCGCATTCACCAATCATGTACCATAGCTAATGTGATAGAGTATAAAGAGTAAGATCACAAACATGAATTCACTGCAGTTCCTGCCCACCTACTTACCGAGAACAATAAAGTGTTGACAGGTCTGTGTAGGGTCACGGTGAGAGACACGGTGAAATTACATTGGAGAGGGTCATCACTTTATTAGAAAAGTCAGAGAAAACTTAATTGAAAAGCTGTGCAGATTGGAGGAAGTGGAAGGATGCTGTAGAGCTCAATACCAACCTAACGAGACCACCACACCCCATCTCAAAAGACAAAGCAGGTCCCTTGTGATGAGTGGCTCAGTGAGCAGAAGTGCTGGATGCCATGCTGGGCTACCCAAGTTCAATCTCCAGAACCCACATGGTGAAAGAAGACGATTTCCACAAGTTGCCTTATGACTTCCACACATATGCACATGGGCACCCCAACGCACACTAAAGAATTTATATATATATATATATATATAAATGTATAATGTATATATATACATACATATATATAATAAAATGGTTTACATATATATATATATGGCTATATATAAGTTTCTATGTAATCATACTATCCATAAATAAAGTCATGTTTGGGTGATTTGAAATGCTTTTGGAAAGTTACATGCAATTTGCTTGGGTCTATTTGCCGGTTATTAAATTTTAGTAGTTATTTATTACATGTTAAACTATTCAAAATTAGCATAGATAACTAGTTAGAAAGAACAGTATCTGTGATGGTTAATATTCATTGTCAACCTCACTGGCCTTGAGATCACTTAGGAGACACACCTTTGGATGTGCCTGTAAGGGGATTTCCAGAGTAGTGTAGCTGAGAAGAGAAGAGCCACCCTGAACATGAGCAACACTATCCCAATACACTGGGGGCCTAGACTAGAGAGGAAAAAAAAACAACAAACAAATCTAACTATCAGCCTTCATCTCTTTGCTCTGCTTGCAGAAGCAGTGTGAGCAAGGGCATCGAGTTCCTGCTACCAAACCTTCCCACCGTTACGGACTACATCCCTTCTTAACCTTAAGTTGTGAGCTGAAGCCAGACCTTCTTCCTTTAGGTTCCTACTTATTCGGTATTTTGCCTCAGCGATGAGAAAAGTAACTAGTAGAACGCTCTAGCACAGGTCTGAAAAGGCCAGGTGTAACAGCTACCCTAGCAAATAATCTACGCAGAATTGCCCAGATGGCTGTCCGCAACCGTGTCTTGGAAGGCCTTTCTGATTTTTGGAAAAGCTGTCCTAGCATTGCGTCTCAGAGAGATCTGCAGGTGACAGGAGGCTCACTGTAAAATCTTCACAGATGAGGAGGGCTGTCAACAGGGCCACAGAAAGAGGGCTGCCTTTCCTGCAGGAAGGAGTTGTCAGGAAGGGCTTTGCTATTCAGCCTCACGAATGGCTCCTGTTTCTGAGGATCACCTTGAAAGCACAGCGTGAGTGATTTATGTGAGGAAGCTAATCGTTATAACTCCCTACAAATGCTGAGTTCTGTATTTGTTTGAAGCTACCATTTACCAAGCACAAACAATGGCTCAGATGGCATTTGAAGTGTTTTCCAGGTGTTGTTAATCCTCACAGCAAGCCATTGAGCTCGGTATTGGTAAGGCTATTCTTGTAAACACATAACCAGGTGAATTCCAACAGGTAAAGTGATACAGCTAACTCTGCATAGGTTGTAAGTAATACAGCGAGGATTAATTTTGCATCCTCAGCTATGGTTCAGTAAACACCATGGGGCATTTCAGATGCAATGATGTCAAAGGTTTGGTTTCTGACTTCAGGTGGTGTACAATTTGCTTGGGGGAACCACGTGCTAATAAAAGCAAAGTAATGTCATTGCTGAAGTGTTAGAAGCAGTGTCTTATGGCACTAATTAAGAAAAGGTATAGTTTGTAGAAAAAAAAGAAATTTGGGCAATTTTTTAAAACATTTTTTTGTGTGTGTGTGCAATGCTTTCGGTTCAGTGGGTTATTGGGCAAATAGGGTTCATGGTGTGTGAGGGGCTACAGCAGAGAACAAGACTCAGAAAGTATCAAAAAGAACAAGACAGCAAGCTACCACCTTCTTACCTCAAAAATGAAGACTTGTGAAACTTCAGAAATTCTGGTTTGGGGGCTTACGAGACAGCCCAACTGGTAAAATGCAAGCCTGAAGACCTGGGCTTGAACACCCCACATACCTGCCTAAAGCCAATGCGGTGAAGCACAGATGGGGAAACTGGGAGCTTGCTGGCCAGCCAAGCTTGTCAAATCAGTGAGTTCTAGGTTCCGTGAAAGTCTCTGTCTCAAAAAGGAAGTCGGAAAGCAATTGAGAAAGACACCCAATGTTCAATTTGTGGCCGCTTCACAAACATGCTACATGTGAACATGCACCCACACCTACACGTGCACATATGTTCTGGTTAGATTTCAGAAATGTTTGTGTGAGATTAGTTCTTTTCCATTGCTCGTGTTGGAGAAAAATACGTTCAGCAGAGAATACTCACCAATGTAATTCAAAACTTTATGTTTATGCTCTCCTCCCAGAACACAGTGCCCCACGCCCACACTTGGTTTACCCCAATAATTAGGGAAGGCGAGGAGAAGGAAGTAAACCCAAGATTGATGGGTCCTTCTGGAATGAGGGAGGCATCGGGGGCAGAGCTCTGGATGTTTGTCATGGAATTATCTTCTCCAACAAAGGAGACGATGGAACAGAGCTGTCTTCATGAGGTACCACGGTCCTCCTTATAATTGAGTTGTTACGAGGAAGGCTTTTCAGTTCATTAAGTTCTCTGAATGGTTCTGTGGAGCGCTGAGTTCTGTGATTCATTCTGAAACAGATTTCCAGTCTTTCTCTCATGGAGGAAGAGGGCTGTCAATGAGTACCGTTCAGCTGTGTGCTCCGGCACCTCAGCCCCCAGTGAGTCAACAGCTAGAGGTGAGGACCAATTACCTTCATCTTGTTTTTCCTCCAAGAACTTTCCTTGCTTTATTTCCCCTTTGTTGCTCATGTCATTTTCCCCTCTTAACATTGTTTCATAACATCTGCCAGAAAAATAGGAAATCCCTAGCAATCCTTGTAGCTTGTTTCTCCAGGTCACAGAGGCTGTTGTAAGATAAACTACAAGGACCTGTGAACAATGCCTTTGATGAACTCTGGGCGGTAAGTGCCCTGGAGAACATTCCTGAGTGGTGTGTGGTGAGGGGGCCGGGCATAATGAGTTAGGAAGTCGTGCTGGAGCTGCTGCAGAGATGGGAACTGTTTTCTCTCTGAAGCAATTTCTGAGAAATAAACTTGGAGCAGGCTCTGGAGGATTCTGCATTCTGTGTCCAGACCTTCTTCTGTTAAAACAGTAAACCCATGGCAAGGGCGAACATCTTCCTGCCTTGGTAGGCCTCAAGCTGCTTCTGATGCTAAAGTTTCTGAAGTCTTTAGTGACTTGGGCTCATCCTCACAGTTAGTGAAGAATAAACATGGTGACATCAGCTCCCGGGATTTCTTTACTCAATAGTCCAGAGTTGTACTGTATGGGGTGGTCACATTTAATACTCAACAAAAGCATGATGTGTGTTCTATTCCGTGTTATTCTGGACACTTAAGTATCATTAGCAAAGTTATATATATATACAGCTAGCATAGGAAGGAGGCCATGTCCTCAGCAATACAGTATCCATCTCTCAGATTGTGTGTGTGTGTGTGTGTGTGTGTGTGTGTGTTGAATCGTTTTCCTAGTGAGCTGCAGTGGGCTATAAAGATGGTTTTTACTCAACTCATCCTGACCCCAGTCTGTCCAGCACACCTGGGGAGAAGTAGCTTTTTTGAAACACAGACTCAACAATGTCTTTCCAACCCTTTGAAAACATGGGTGGTTCCCTGTGGAAAATGTAATGAAGTCAGAAACTCCTTCAGTCAGCTCTCTGCCCATGTTCCACCTGATGAACTCCCCAACCTTATATCTCATTATGTCTTCCTTCCAATGTTACCCTTTTTACAGCAGCCTACTGCCATCTTACCAGTACACGTGGGATTTCCCACCTATCCATGTTTACATGCTATTGCTTTTCCCCCCTGAAATTCCTTACCTGTCTCAAGTCATAAACAACATAAGACTCAAGAAAACATGTAGGACAGAGTCTGCCTTCTCATCTTTGGTCAGCTGTGTGTGAATGTGCTGTTTAATGGGTGTTCCACTGGGAGCTTCACCCCAGCTCTGGAATAAGCCCCCTCCCCTGGGAGTTGCCTCAGTCTAAAGCCTGCCAAACGGTGACCCCTCCCCAGGGAAGGTCAGGACCACTCCCACAGGCTACTTAAACCACCTCCCAGAGAATGAGCATGTAGCCTGCGGGTTTTGCATGGTCTCACCTTTCCTCTTTTCCCCTCCCCATGCTTTCCTGGGGCCACCTGGGAGCATTTCATTAAACACGAGTATTTTTATTTGGTTTGATTTGATCTGATTAAAATTATTTGCGTTGGCAGAGAGGGTCGGTTTAAGAGAAAATACTAACACCGGGGTGAAGCACTCCTCGTCCATACTCCTGTGTGATCATTGTCCGCTTTGACATGCAGTCTTTCTGGGACAGCTGGTTGGTTCTGTGCTCTCAACATGGCATCATGTTTTCAACACATGCTCCAGAGAACTTGGCTCCCCTGAATAACATATTCACTGTACATTTCTCTTTCTACAACATTTCTCTTTCCAATAGTTCATGGAATGTTCGTATGGCAAGAAGTTGTTGAAATGCACATTTTGGGCAAGTTTAAACAATATTCCATGTTAATCCATTATATGTCTAGCTTCATGGAGCCCATCCAGATGTTTAAGTTAAAATTTTTAAAGAACTCCACAATAAAACCAGGATCAAATTCTTAAAGACATGCTAACATTTTTTTTTTCATGAAGAATCTTTCTTCATAATGGAGTCCTATTCAAGTAAATTTCCCACCACTCATGGTTAGCTATGAAATGGGAAGCAGCAATCTCAGGTTCCCAAGACTGATACTCAGAAGACCATTCATTCATACAGCCTAATGTTGGGCATATGATTAATAGAAATTGACTTTGTGCAATTAGGGAATTTCATCTCCAGAGGGTCAAACCCAAGTTCTCTAGCATTGCCCATGTAAATATTGCATAATTTTTCACTTAAAATATTTCTAGATTCTTTTTTTTTACACGAGTATTTGTTGGTGTTAGTGTTTCTGCCTTAAACTGATCACTGGGTAGAACAGCTATATAAAACTTTACCTGGACATTTCAGTCATTTTAATGTAAAAGTAAATTAAAGAATTTGATCCGTTTTTTTTAAAGATAGCATCTCCCATTGTAGCTCGGGTTAGCATTGGAGTCACTATGTAACTGAGCCTGATTTTGTACAGGAGGGGATCACTCTGCCTCAAGGCAGAAGAGTGTGACAGAGTACATGTGGAGGTCAGAGACAACTCGAGGCAGTCAGTTCTCTCCTCAACCATGCAGGTCCCAGGGATCCAACTCAGGTTTTCGGCTCAGCAGCGAGTGCCTTTACCTGCTGCCATCTTACAGAGCCACTCCTTCTGTTTTCACCCATAAGCTGGACAGATGGCTCAGAGGTTAAGAAAGCTTGCCACTCTTCCAGAGGACCAGAGTTAGGGTCCCATTTTCACCCATGAATTGAATGGAAGCTGCACAAAGTCCCGACCAGAAGCCAAGCAGATGTTGGCACCATTATACACCTCCAACTAGAGCCATAGAAACACTCATTTCTTCATTCCTCCAGTATTACTGAAGAGTCCTCTGTGCCAATGCTTTTTTAAGTACTGGGGATATAGTGATAACAACAAACAGACCTGCTACTATTAAACACACATCCTAATCAGTTTAACACATTAGGTCATATTAAACCGACTCATCTCCCCATATCTCAACCCAGTTGCTGTCATAAGCCACTAGATTCACAACTGTATGCCACCCCATTTTCTGGGACTCAGGAGCTCTGGTTTCTCTCTCTCTCTCTCTCTCTCTCTCTCTCTCTCACACACACACACACACACACATACACGCACACACACACACAAAATCCTATATCCTTTGATATATGAGAGCTGTGTTTCTTGCAATAACATTAATGACATAGCATGTGGGGGTATGCTGGTTAGCATTAACTGTCAACTTGACCCACCTAGGATCACTTCTTTGGGAAGAATCTTCAAGAGCATGTTGCTCTGTGGCCATGCCTTTGGGGGTTGTCTTGATTGTTAATTCAGGTAGGCAGAAGATAGAACACATTGTGAGTGGCAATATTCCTGAAGCCGTGCATTGAACCACATAAGAATGGGAAAAGATAGCAAGAAAGCAAATAGACAGCACAAACATATTTGTTTCTCTGCTCTTGGCTATGGGTGTGATGCCTTCTGTTTCTGCCTTGACTTCCCCAAAATCATGGTCTGTAATGCAGAATTGTAAGCCAAATTAACACATCCTCCTCTACATTGCTTTTTGTTAGAATGTTTTAGCACAGCAACAGAGACAAATCACATAGGCAGTAAGTCAGGAAACAGACTTCAAGGAGATTGGCCAAAGTTTCTTACCTGGTGACAACGGAGAAAAACCCTGAAAAGGTGAGGAAGTAATCCACAAAGAAACCTTTGAAAGAGGGTTTCAAGCCAAGGGAACAGTAGGGGCTGTGTTTGCTGATTTCCAGGACAAGATGGTCATGGTGGTTAAAGCCTCGTGAGTTGGGACACTGTGATAAGAGGAATCCACATGGGACCCAGATATAGAATTTTTTGAACTAATATAAAATTTAGATGCAATAAATATACAGATCTTAAGTGGAAAATTACTAGTCTATTCTTTTTCTTTACTGAAGATTAATTGGTGTTCTAATGTATGAACATAGTACAATTATCCATTTTTCTCTTGGTATTCATTTGAATTATATCCTGTTACTCACTATGATGAACAAATCTTTTAAAAGAATATTATTATTAATAAATTCATTGTGTTTATATACCTTAATTTCTCTTGGATAAATTTTTAAAGAGGAATTTCTGGGCCATAGGACAAAGGTCCTTTTGATTTTAAACGCTACAGAACTGGGTGGTTTTCAACAGTAGCTGTTCCACTTTTCATTGCCCTTGGCAATGCTCAGCTCTTCTTCTATGACATTTTTTTTCCATATTGATCGTGTTGGCCTTTTAAGAAAATTATTACTGTAGGATGCTCATCACCTTGTAGCTTCAACACGTGTTACCCTTTAGGAGAAATCTGAAGACAGCAAAGAAGAAAACTGTGGAGAGGTCATGGGAAAAGTGACTCACACAAAGAAAGCAGCAAAGGCTGTGAGAATTGGCTGGGAATGAGAAACAAGAAGGTCACGCTGACTGGGACATGGTGAGCTGAGGAGGATGACCATGCTGCCATTTGCTTAGGAGCCATGTTTTGGCTCTTTCTAGAGACTCAATCTGAGGCTTTCGTTCACCACATTGCTACTTTTAAAGATTATTTCTATATTCCACATAAAGAAGAGTTTTTAATTTCATTATTTTCTAAACACGAAGGAAAATGGGGAAAAGGTTTCTTTCACTAGCCCTCCTAGATACAAATGGCAAACAGACTGAGAAAGAAATCAAGGGAAGCAACACCTTTCACAATAGCCTCAAATAATATAAAATATCTTGGGGTAACGCTAGTCAAGCAAGTGAAAGACTTGTATGACAAAAACCATTATGGCCTTGAAAAAGATAGAAGTTCCAGGAGAGCCAAGACTACAAATAGAAACCCTGTCTTGAAAAAACACAAAAAGAAAATAAAAAGATATTTGAAAAGATATCAGAAGACAGAAAGATCTCCCATGCTTATAGATTGGTAAGATTATGTGAGAAAGAATATATTTTCAATAAAAGGAAAAAATAAAATCTTTTAGGATTCCTTATAAAAAGGAAAGAGAAAAGATTTACTTTAGCCTCATTGCATATTTAAAACATGTTTGAAAGAGGCCTCTTCTGGTGACCTCTACAAAGCCCACATCATGTTACACGAACACAAAGCCTAGCTTAAGAAGAAGTTAACAGATTGAATTTGAAAAACAAGTTGTCTGTTTTCTTGGATGAAGTAGGTGGTATCTCATGATATATAGGTGAAAGCTTTTCAGCAAGAGGTATTTTTAAACAACAAATTAAAAGATGAATGATCAAAACCAAAAAAATAAAAGCAATGCCAGTTCATAATTAAGAAATAATTGACATCTCTGTCTGGTTTAAAAAAGATAATTAAGACATAATAATTAGCGGTCTAGGGATAGCTCATAGAGGCAAAGCACTAAGCTCTTGGATCATCCTTAATACTCTAAAATAAGAAGGAGAAGGGGATAAGAAATGCTTGAGAAGACAGATATGGAAAGGAATTAGCACTAATATAGAATATTTATGAAAATCCTACAGCTACCAGACAGTACCCTTTTTCTCTATGAGCCAAAACAAGGCAAGCATGTTTGTTCTTTTGAGTTTTGCTCAACATTGTACTTAAGGTCCTAACCAGCAATAGATCATGAGACAGAAATAAAAGTTTGGGATTAGAAATGAATAAATATTTCTTGCTTGATTGATTTAAAGCATTTATTTTAAAATAACATAATTATTTACATAGAAAATTCCAAAGAATTCTATTTGGCCTGGAAATTTTTCTAGCAAAGAAATAGCTTTCCAATGAATTTTTAATGGATGACAAAGCAATTTAATTAAGATATAATGAGGACATTTTTGAAAATCAACTCACCACAGATAGCTTACTTTTTAATTATTTACATTTTAAATTGTCACTTAGTTAGTATATATTAATTGTACATAATAATGGGTTTCATTAAAATATTTTCCTCCATGCACAAAATGTATTTCAATCAATCATACTCATCCCCATTTTCCTCTCTTGTCACATTGCCTTCCTCTTACAAACAAGCCTCCGTTCTCCTTCATGGGGTGTGTGTGTGTGTGTGAGTGTGTGTGTGTGTGTGTGTGTATGTGTGTGAAAGAGAGTCAAGGAGAGAGACCAAATGAGTTTCATTATGTTGTTTACATGAGCATAAGCATCTTACCGGTCCCTCTGCCATCTCAACCATGAACTGCACATGAATGCTGAGAGAGAGCTGTAGCCTCAGGAACCCCTCTTTTCATGACAGGGCCCTGACAGGCTCAACCACAGCCACTATGAATACAAGAGAGTACCAGTCCTATCATGCCTGGATCAGTGCTCAACACTGTAGCCTCACCCACTTGCCTCTGGCTCTTTTCTTCTTTCCACGATGTTTCCTGTGGTTTTGAGGAGATGAAGTAGATGTCCTGTTTATAAATGAGCACCCGCAAGTCACTTGTCCTCAGTATTTTGCACAGTTGTCAATCTCTGTAGTTACTGATGGCTACTTGAGAAAACAAAAACTTCTCTGACCTAAGCCGACATCAGTATTAATGAGATGATTGGCTTTTGTTTAGATTCCTTTGTGTTCCTTCCTGGATTTTGGAACATTCTCTCACTGTTCAGAGTTCCTCCATTGACCACTTATCAATGATATATTGAAAATGATTAACATCATTGGAGAAAAGAATCTAAAAATCAGCGGGGATGCAGGACACCCAGAATACAGGACCCTCTAAATCAACATGCTCAAAGCTCTTATGAATTCACAGACTGAAGCTGTCTGCACAGGGTCAGCATGAGCCTATATCAGGTCCTCTTCATGTATACTATGGCTGTCAGTTTACTGTTTTTATGGGATTCCTGAGTGTGCAAATGAGTGGGTCTCTTGCTCTTGTGTCTTCTCTTTGTCTCTTTTCCTTCTGTTGTCTTGTCTTACTCAACTTTGATGTGGCAGTTTTTGTTTTATCTTATTATATTTTATTTTGTTATAGTTTTAGAAAAAAAACGGGTGAATGAAAACCTGGCTGCTAGGGTAAAGTTTAACAAATGAACTATTATTTCTACATGCTGGGAGAGGGAAGATCAACTTTCTCCAGTAAAATGACCCTGGATGTACCAACCACTCCAGGGCAAGAATCATGGTCAGGAGTAGCCAATCAACAAATAATGGATGCCACAGTATTTTTCTGTGTGCTTATATTTGGTAACAGGTTTTTCCTTGGTTTTATGCTATTGACGTATTTTGTTCTCTAGGTTTGTGGGACTTTATTATTGTATTGGGTTTGGGGGTTGTTTTTTGAGAAAGAACTTAAAGTTGGGTGGCTAGGATTGAGGAGAGAATCTTGGTGGACTAGGAGGAGAAGAAGAATGTTATCAAAATATATTTAAGCTTAAAATTGTCTTAATAAAAACACAATGACAAATAAATTATAAAAAGAAAATGATTAAATTTACTATGGAGAAATCTCACAATCATCATTTTAATTTAGTCATAAATATTAATGGCATTTATTATAAGTCACATAGTGAGACAATGTGAATGCCACAAATCATAAATTTCCTATATGATACACCAAGAAATAAATCACTGATAACACTGAGAAAGAAAAATATCACTGAAGCAGCATTCTTGTCCAAGTTCGTAAGTTTAATCTCATCATGTAAAAAAGTTAAACAAATAAAAAACCCTCAGGCACCATTTGGTAGCTACATCTGGAGCAGTGATAATTGAAGATGTGTGATTTGTTTACTCCCCTCTGAGAGGCACTGAGTATTGAGCCTTCAAGGAAAAGCTGTTCACTAGTAAGACCACCCCAGCAAAACTGAAAAAAATTATATATACCCTACCACTTTACAGGTAACAGCAGATAAAGAAAAAAGTCAAGGCAAAATGACTCATATATAAGATTGCAATGACCTTAAGTATGGACACAAAAGATACTGAAATGGTTGGAATACCAGACATTTCAATAGTCTAGTTTTTGAAATGATTGATGACCTCAGAAAAAAATCAAACAAGTAGTTGAATAAAAATGAAAGTCAATTCAAAACCTGGATATGAAAGTCAGTAACATTCAACAAAAAAAAATCAAGATTTTGAAAAAAAGAAAAAGAGGAGGAAATGAAAAATAAGAAATCAAAAGAGAGCACAGTAGAAAGCATTACTAGTAGACTAGATCAAGCAGAAGAAAGAATATCAAGGATTAAATACATGAAAATGACTACATTCAAACACAAGCAGAAAATTAAAAAAGTAGAAAAATACGATCACAAAATTGAAAAACTCCGAAACATGATCAAGAGAAAATTTAAGAATCTGTAGAGTGTAAGAAAAGGCTGAGATACAACTAAACCTATAGAAAAATCTTTCAATTAAATTGTATCATAAAATTCCAAAGTTAGTGAAAGATAAACATCTAAGAATGAGGTGTATTTGAAATCTCAAATATACATTAACAGAACATAATTTCTACATGATACATCAGAACTAAAACTTTAAGAGCACAGACTGAAGAAACTATTAAGAGTCTGAAGAAAAATTATAATTCAATTTCAGAGGAAAACTCATCAGAATAACATCAAATCTCTCAGAAAAATTAGAAAAGTAGGGAAAGCATAGGATGATATATTTACTCCTAAGAGTAAAGTATTGTCAAAAGTTACCTTTAAAAATTAACAGATAAATAAACCACCCCAAGATAAGTATGGACTATTAATAAAGTGTTGCAAAACATATTTAAAATATCCCTATAAATAAAGGAAGAAGAAAGTCTCAATCACAAAGCTCAGAGAAAAATTTCTTGAGGGAAATAGATGAGATCTAACATCCAGTTAAGCAAATCCAACTCAAGAAACAGTCAAAGAAACCTACTATAAGCACAAGGGGAAAAAAAGAACAATTATTCAAATCAATCAGATAAACAAACAGCAAATACCATAAATCAAGAAATACTTTCCAATAATATCACTAAGTATAAATTGGCTAATCTATAATTAATGGCATAGAATAATTGATTTAATGTGGATTAAGACAAAAGCCCATTATCTTCAGTCTACAAGAAACACACCTCACTAGCAAAAACACACGTACTTCCACACAGACCAAAAGTAAAAGTGTAAATGTCAAACAAAACAAGTGGAAGCCTGAAATGAGAAGGAGTAGATATTTGATATGCCAAAGCAGACTCTGAACCAAAAGCTAGTGATTATTAATAAATGGAAGGTCCCATTATGAAGATGTGACTGCATATATATTCACTATATGTGTGTGTGTGCACTGAATATTGGATATTGGTGTGCCCAAATACATAAAATAAAATATTACTCCACCTAAAGGGACAGAGAGATTTATATAGAGTAATAGTAGGTGACTTACCACACGCTCATGAATAGATTCCAACAAAACATCCAAAAGAGAAACTCTATAGTTAAGTTGCACAATGGACTCCGCAGACATCTACAGACAGTCCCATCCAATAGCTGGTAAATGCACACTGTTTGCAATAGCCTATGGAATTTTCTCAAAGACAGATCATATTGGGAGCCATAAATTAAGTCTTAACAAATAAAAAGAACTGAAATAATTTCTTGTATTTTATCAAGTCATAATAAAATCAGACTAAAAATGGAATAGCAAGACAAACAACACAAATACAGAGATTGAAATATGCGTCCTTAAATGATCAATATGACAGTGAATAAATTAAACAGAAATTTTAATACTTAGAATTAAATGAAAATGAAAACAAAGCTTGCGAGAATCCTTGGGACACAGTTCAGGCAGTTTTAAGAGAAGGTTCACATCTCTGAATTCTGGGATCTAAAAAATCAGATTTCACAAATAAACTATGCACCTTACAGAATTAAAAATTGTAAGAGAAACTAAACTAAAAATCAGTAAGTAGAAAGAAATAATAAAAATCGGTGTGGTAACTAATTCAATGGCAACTGACAGAACAATGCAAAGAATAAATGAAACGAAGAGCTGATTCTTTGAAGAGGTAAACAGAACTGAAAAGCCCTGCCTTATTTGTGTTTCTGTGATAAAGCATCATGACCAAAAACTACTTGGGGAGGAAGGATGTATTTTGCTTATAACTCTCAGGCCATCACTGAGGGAAGCCAGGGAAGGAACAGGAGAGGATACAGAGGCAATGGAGGGGTGTTGCTGCTTACTGGTCTGTTTCTCATAGCTTAGTCAGACTGCTTTCTTACAGTAGCCAGGACAGCCCTTTCATGGGTGGCTCTCTCCCATGTGGAATATGCCCACTCATAGCAATAATTACTCAGAAAATGCTGCCACAGGCTTGCTCACAGGCCAGTCTGGTAGGAGTATTTCCTCAGATAAAGGTCCCTCTTCCTAAATGACTCTGGCCTGTGTTAAGTTGACATAAAAACTAGCTAGCACAAACCGGTAGTCAAACTAACTGATGGAAAGGCATATAAGACCCAAATTAATAAAACTAGAGAAACGGGTAATATAACAGATAGTAATAAAACCTAGAACGTTGGTAGAGAGTAACTTCAAAGTTTATGTTCAAAACAGGTGGAAAACTCCCAACAAATAAACAAATCCTAGATACTTATGACCTACCACAATTAAGTGAAGAAGATATAAACACACACACACACACACACACACGTACAATTAAATATAAAATAAAAAACTCACAAAGACTTATCTAGCCATAAAGAAAAACAAGTTATGCTATTTGGAGGAAAATAGAGCAAGAGATCATCTTAAATAATAAAAGCCAGATTTAAAGGGAAAAAGATAAACAGCAAAAGGCGGGAGGGGAGGAAAGAGATGGAGAGGTGTAATTGGGACTAACTATAATTAAAGCCTATGCTGTACGTTTATGCAAACCCCACAAGTGAAAACTATCATTTTGTTCAACAAATATGCTCATTTTAATTTGATAAAAATGAAAATGAAAAAAGTAGCTTACAAACCATTTTAAGGTTATAAAAGCAAGAAAGTCGGACCATGACAGCTAAAACAAATGAAAAATTACAAAAAATATCAGGTTATAAGTTTCCATCCAAATTTCAAAGCAAAGCCGGGATGACCAACGTGTAGCAGGGTTGGTGTCCCTGCAAGCAGCCCTTGATCACAGGCTTAAGGACAGCATTGACAAACCCTTTTACCGGCGTCTTGCCTCAGCATTCTCTGAAGGCCAGGCACAGAGCTCTGGAACCAAACATTCCCATTGCTGCTTTTCAGTCTTCTTGGGTCCAATTCCTCTCTTTTCAACAGGAAACGTATTCAGTAGGAAACTGTATCTAGGATAAGTTGTGCTTTCGATTTCTTACCTGGTCTTGCAGCTCCGTTTGCACTCTACCTATGGTATATTCAGAGACTTTGAACTTGACTAGTGAATGATGCTACAACAAGACTTAGAACTCTTAGAAACAGACTAGATTTGGCTTGCATTTTGAAACGTACATGAACTTCAGAAACCAATGGTAGAATGTTAGTGTTTGGATAAATGTCCCTCTAAGGCCCATGTATGCTTAATGTGTAGTCCATGGTGATATGGGGAATGGGGGGGCAGGGATCTTTATGAGGAGGGGATTAATAAGAAGACTTAGGTTATTAAGCTGTGACTTTGAAGAGGACCCTGCAGTCTTAGCCATGGGATGACCCGCTGTCCTCCTCTTTTTTTCCTCTGTGTATGAAATGACAAGTTTTATTGTATCATATGCTTCTGCATAACAGGCTGCTTGACTGCAGGTCTAAAGCAATTGGGCCCGTTTATCATTAGACTGGCCCATGGGAAACTGTGAGACCAGATATGCCATTATCATTCAAGGATGCCTTAGCGCAGAGGTTCTCAACCTGTGGGTCGCAGCCCTTCAGGGGTGTCACATGGCAGATATCCTTCATATCAGATATTTGCATTGCAATTCTTAACAGTAGGAAAATTACAGTTATGAAGTAGCAACGAAATAACTTTATTGTCAGGAGTCACTACAACATGAGCAACTGTATTAAAGGGTTGCAGCATTAGGAAGGTTGAGAACCACTGTCCTAGAGTAATGGAAAGGTGACCGATGGAGATCTTGCACTGAATCTTGGATAAAAAAAACTGTGACACTGGGGGCAGAAAATTTGAACATAGTTTGTATAAGAAGTAGAGTTTGGTGGGACAGAACTAACGGGAGATCACCAACTCCAGCTGGAATGGGACTGAAGGAACATGCGACCAAACCGGACTCTCTGAATGTGGCTGACAGTGGAGGAGGACTGAGAAACCAAGGACAACGGCGATGGGCTTGGACTCTACAGCATGGACGGGCTCACTGTGAGCCTTGTCAGTTTGGTTGCTCACCTTCCTGGACTTAGGGGGAGCTGGGAGGACCTTGAACTTAACATAGTGAAGAGAACCCTGATGGCTCTTTGGCCTAGAGAGGGAGGGAGTGGGGGTATGGGTGGAAGGGAGGGGAGGGAAGAGGGAGGAGGAGGGGAGGAGATGGAAATTTTTAATAAGAAAATGAGGAAAAAAAAGGAGTAGAGTTTTAATATTGATGTTGAGTTTTCTGAACTTGATCAAGGTACAGCAGTTTCGAAAGAGACATTCTGTCTTTTTATCTGGGCTTGTATTAACCACTCTTCGCAGTGCTGTGACCAAACACTTAACAAGTTGAGGAAAGAAGCATTTACTCCAGCTTGTGGTTTGAGTGGACAACCCATCATCATAGAGAAAGCATGGAGACACACACAGTGGTCCCAGGATCTTGAGACTACTTGCTCATGTTTGGGAAGATTACAAAGCAAAGAAAAAAAAAGGAACAGTAGTATATTGTTGCTTGTGTTTTTCCTTTGCTTTTTTTTTTTTAATTCAGTCTGGGATTCCAGCCCATTAGACGGTGTCACCCACATTCAGGATGCATCTTCCTCTCTGGAAATGTACTCACAGACACACCCAAAGGTGTGTGCCCTACATAACTCTAGACCCAGTCAAGCTGAAAATTAACCATCAACAGGCTCATGTTCTCGCTCAAACTGAAATTTTGGGGGTCTCCCCCCTCCTGTTCTTCACATTTCTTTTCATATTCTACCTCTTGGGAACAAATGTGAAGAATAGGAGAAACTGCAAATGGAGAAAACAGAGAACAAAATTTTTACTTTCCACACCCATCCCTCTTGTCTCAGAAACCCTCTAGGATTTCTTGCATGCAACACAGTATTGTAGCAACAGACTGGCTAGTGACACAGAAGCCACCAACACACTTGCGAGCAGAGACTCATCTTTTTTCTGTTTATGATATCCATTTCTGTCTTTTGTTTTATTTCCATTCCCCAGGCTAACTAACCTCTAACCTGTTCAGAACCAACCTATGCTAACATGTAAACTTCAAAACAGAATCAACATTATGCCCATACTTACTGATAAACTTACTGATAAATAGTTAGGCTTCTTACATATAGTTTATACTTATCTTTAAAAGTTTGTTGTTCATACCACCAAGAGCCAATCAGGCAGCACCATTTTCCTTAGAAGGTGCTGGTAGCTTCTGCTGAATATGAACCATGAATGAAGAGACACCAAGACTGGGTGTCTCTGATCACAACAAACAAGTCAGAAACTTGTTCCTACCTTACATTTTATATAAATGGACAAATCAGTACTCCATAGCTGTGATTTGGACATGAAATGCCTCTCACAGTCCCCTGTGATTAAACACTTGGTTACCAGATGATGGTGCTATTTGGGGAGGTGGTGGAACCTTTGGGAGGTGGGCCGGGCTAGAGGGAGGGTGTCACTGTGGGATAGAGACTTGAACTGTATAGTCAAACCCTACCTTGGGTCTTTCTCTTTCCTGGGCCACCAAACCATGAAGAGTTCCAACAACATGCTCCAACTTTATCTTGTTTTCCCTACCAGAATGGACTCTATCTCCTTCAGCTGTGAGCTGTGAACCGTGAGCTCCTTCCTCTAAATTGCTTCTGCCATTCACTTTGTCAGAGAAACAAAATAATAATGCAATAATTTTCTAGAAAAAAAGATTTTCAAAGAGTTACAATATTATTTTGATATCAAATCAAGCAACATTTGGGTCACTCCCCTGTATTTTAGATGAAAATAAGACAATATAAGAAGTCTAGTCAGAATGAATTTGTCATCAAAGGGTAGACAAAGAGAAAACAGCCCTCACCTCAGGACTCATTAACTCTTACTTATTTTTCAATTTGTGCACCAACCTGATTCCAACCATAATTATGAAAGGGCAGCTGTTAGATCCCAGCAGCCATGGCAGCTGGGAAAGTCTACCTCTGTAACATGTTGTCATGTCAAGGGCAGGCAAGAGCTCCAATGTTCCTCAAGTTCCTTAAATAAGACACCAATTTTAAGCCCGAAGAGGAAAAGTTTCTTAGACGGTCTTTGCCTTCACCACTCATCTCTTCTCAATGCTCCAACTAATGGAGCCCTAGAACCAAAACTGATCCCGAGGGCCCAGGACTGGTGAGTGGACAAAGAGAAATAGCACCAAATAAGTTCAGCTTACTCCTCACTGCACAAAGCACATTCCTCCTGGCTTAGTCCAACCTTGTGCATACCATTGCACTAAAGATAGAGCTAACGTTTATTCCTAGAACATTGTTTGCTTTACTATTGTTAACTTGTTCAAGCAGAGTGGTTTTCCCAAGAGGTTATATTTGGAGATCACAAAAACAACAGTCTTGGTCTTCCTAGAGCCAGAACTACAGAACGTGGTCCCTTCCTAGTCCTCCTTAATATGAAGACAAGGGCGGTCTTGTACAGTCCATTGACGCCAGCAAGCCAAGAGTCAGCCCCATGCCACTGTTTACAGAAACACAGGCAAAAGCACTGTATGAATTCTAAAACAGTGAAAAAATGTACAGGATTACTATTGCTATCTGGACTGCCTATGAGGTAACAATCCCTGATGGGTTTTCATAATGAAAAGACAGAAGGACATCAGGAAAACTGTACAAATAATACCATTGCATATTTGCCTTGTGCCTTGGTCAGCCACAGCTTTTGGCATGCATGTGGATTCTTTATTATTATTATTATTATTATTATTATTATTATTATTATTATTATTATTATAAATTTCTGCCTCCTCCCTGCCTCCCATTTCTCTCCCCCTCCCCATCCCCTTCCCCTCCCTCTCCAGTCCGAAGAACAGTAAGGGTTCCCTGCCCTGTGGGAAGTCCAAGGCCTTCCCCCCTCCATCCAGGTCTAGGAAGGTGAGCATCCAAACAGGCTAGCACCCCCCCCCCCCCAAAAGCCAGTACATGCAGTAGGATCAAAACCCAGTGCGATTGTCCTTGTCTTCTCAGCAGCCCTCATTGTCTGCCATGTTCAGGGAGTCCAGTTTTATCCCATGCTTTTTCAGTCCCAGTCCAGCTGGCCTTGGTGAGCTCTCATTAGATCAGCCCCACCATCTCAGTGGGTGGGTGCACCCCTGCTGAAGAAAGTGTGGAATATATACATATTAGAGTTCTACTCAGCAGTAAAAAACAATGACATCTTGAATTTTGCATGCAAATGGATGGAAATAGAAAACACTATCCTGAGTGAGGTAACCCAGACCCAAAAAGATGAACATGGGATGTACTCACTCATAATTGGTTTCTAGCCATAAAGAAAGGACATTGAGCCTCTAATTTGTGATCCTAGAGAAGCTAAATAAGAAGGTGAACCCAAAGAAAAACATATAGTTGTCCTCCTGGATATTGGAAAGAGACAAGATTGCCGGGCAAAAAATGTGGATTCTTTTGGATCACCTTGAACCTGGTGTAATATTGACAAGAGAATGGTTCCTCATTTGATGTCGCTGGTAAACAAATCCTGGTCGCCTGTAGGATATCCCATTAGAGCAGTGGTTCTCAACCTTCCTAATGGTGTGGCCCTTTAATATAGTTCTTCATGTTGTGATGACCCCAACCATAAAATTATTTTTATTGCTACTTCATAGCTATAATTTTGTGATTGCTACAAATCATAATGTAAATACGTTTGAAGACAGAGGTTTGCCAAGAGGATCTCAACCCACAGGTTAGTTAGAACCGCTGATTTTGGAGTGTGGAGTTGCCATGCTATAAGCAATCAAAGAAAAAGTGATTGTAAATGGGGCTGCAGCTCCTATGAGTCTGTTTATATATTTTACAAGACCCTACAGGTCTGTCACGTTCCATAGCATTGTCCTCTTAGGTGTGTTGTGTGGCAGCCAGATACCTAAGTCCATTCTTCTTCTGTGACAAACCTCATGACCAAAACAACCCAAGGGAGAAAAGGGCTGATTCCAGCTTACAGCTTACAGTCCAGCACCAGGCAAGTCATGGCAGGCACTCAAGAACTTGAAGCAGAAAAACCATGAAGGAATACTGCCTGCGGGCTTGATGGCAAGCACATGCTTAGCTAAGCTAGCTTTCCTTTCCTTTCTTTCTTTCTTTCTTTCTTTCTTTCTTTCTTTCTTTCTTTCTTTCTTTCTTTCTTTCTTTCTGTCTGTCTGTCTGTCTGTCTGTCTGTCTGTCTGTCTGTCTGTCTTCCTTCCTTTCTTTCTTTTTTTCTTTCTTTCTTTCTTCTTTTTTTTTGCTAATTATTTTATTTAGTTTTACTTCGTGTGGATGAGTGTTTCACTGGAATGAATGTAAGTGTACCACATATATGCAATGTCCCTGGAGACCTGAAGAGGGTGTCAGATCCTCTGTAACTTCTGTTTCAGGACTTGCCATGTGGGTGCTGAGAACTGAACCTGGTTCCTTTTTGAGAGCAGTAAGTGCTGTTAATTGCTGAGCCGTCTCTCTGTCTTCCTCAGGTAACTTTCTTATATGGTCCAGAACTTTCTGCCAAGGCACAATTGTTGACCACAGTGGAGTGGAGCCTCTAATATCACTGAACAATCAAAATGGTCTCCAACAGACTTGTTCACCGGCCAATCTGATCTGGCCAATCAATTCCTTTCTGAGGTGACTGCAGACTGTGCCAAGTTGATAATCAATTGTTCTAAAAAAAGTACACCTTTTGGTTTTTGGGATTTTTTTGGGGGGGGGTTGTTTGTTTGTTTTGTTTTTGTTTTTTCGAGACAGGATTTTTCTGTGTAGCTTTGGAGCCTGTCCTGGAACTCACTCTGTAGACTATACTGGCCTCAAACTTACAGAGATCCTTCTGTCTCTGCTTCCTGAATGCTAGGATTAAAGATATATACTACCACTGCCTAGCAAAAATACTTTAGCTAGTCAACATATTAGGCAGTTATTTTTATATAAATCCAAGATATTATGAGCTCCTGAATCATATGCAAGAAATATTTTGTCCTTGCAGAGATTGCTAATAGCAACAGCAACCTATGGCAGGGTAGCATCGATTGTCAGAGTCTCTACTTCAGACTGTGTTTTAAGGCAACAGAAGAAAACTACCCATAGCTTTCACTGTTGGAAACGTATAACTAGAGCCATGAACAGAGTTAATAGCAACAAACCTTATTTAAACTTATCTCGTGGAGCCTAAACCCACCCACACCGTGGGCAGCAATTTCTTCTGGATTGGACCATTACACCTTGACCCACCTTGAGTAGCTGTGACCATTGACTGACATGGGACCCTAGAAAGATCTGATCTATTTCAGTCCTCTTATGGAGTGACGGGGAGGCTTATGAGACTCCTGGATTCACAGGTACCCCTGAGATTACTCACACAGTGAATGATTGCTTGGATAGAATGGAAGGGGACTTCTCAGTGGTGGCCTTTTTGTGAGTCACCCACACTCTGGGTAGCACTCTCCAGTGTGTAGTTCTGAAGCACCCACGTTCTCTTAATTAACCCCAGTAAGGTGGTTAGTTCACCGAACTAGAGATGGGAGAGCCTTTTCTTTGATCTCCCTATGCTCCCTTTGTGAACAGATATTTCTTTATGATTCAACTGAGAAAATCATGTGACAACTAGTGTGTTAGAATTAGTGTCACTACCACTCAGAGATGATTAGCTCTTGCCGCTGTCAGTATTAATGCCATAACCATCTTTTCCCTGTTATAAGAGAGAAGAATGAAGACAATGAATGTTAATTATTGTCTTAGTTACTTTTCTATTGCTTTGATCAAATACTGTGCCCAAACAAAGCTATAGAAGTAAGGGCTTATTTGGACTGAAGGTTCCGGAGGGATAAGAGTAGTTTATGATAGAGGAGCAGAGACAGCAAGCAGCTGGCTTGAACTGTAAGCAGAAAGCAGAGAAAACAAAGTAAGAATGGCTTGTGGCTTCTGAAACCTCAGAGCCTCCTGTAGTGACACACTTCCTCCAACAAGGCCACACCTAATCCTACCCAGCAGGGTTACAAACCAGGGACCAAGTATTCAAATGCCCAAGAATACAAGGGACCTCTGCAAATACATACACACCGCCTTTTATGCTTTTTTTCCCTTAAAATTCTCAGCAAACTAATAAAAAGGACTGTTTGGGTTACCTTTATGTAAAGTAAAAAGTAGCGCCTATGATTCCCATCCTTGTTTGAATTCAAGTCTTGTGGCTCCCCCAGGGCAAAGCTTTTTTTCAACTTTGTTTCTAAATACAAACATCTCACCTTGTTCTTTTTTATTCAGAAATGTGAAGGTCTTTGGAAACATGGATTTATAATCAATGGTGGAAGTGGCAATGAAGCAAGTTGGAGCATAATAGATTTTATATTACCTGGGAATGAATTCAAGTACAAAAAGAAAATCCAATTGCTTTCCATCAGCTGATGACTCAGATAAAAACTCAGATTTATTTTCATTCATTTACTTAGCAATCTGATAAATATTTATTAATGCCCAGATATAAACCAGTCACCTGGGAGATGCTACGGATTCATCACTGAACAAGAAATGAAAAAGTCCCAGTTCTATAAAACTCAAACGTAAGGAGGAGGTAAGAGATACTCAAACAAGAAGTCAGAAGGAAAGAATGTTCATGTATATATTGAAATCTTAATTATAATAAGAGAAAAGTATTGCTGAAAAGGGTGAGAAAAACGTAAACGAGAAAGTCATGGAGCTGTGTGCGCTAGGGATAGCATTCCAGATGGAGAGGGCCCACAAAGGGAAATCCCCTAAGATCTAAGTCTGTGTTCTTGTTTGGAGGTATAGCAAGAAAGCCAGTGTGTTGTAGACACAGTGGGTTGGGGAGAGGAGGAGATGAGTCAGAAGGGAATCAGTCACTGGGCCCAGGAAGCCGAGAACAAATGTAACGTGTCTGAGACATCGAATGAAGAAGCAATCATTGGCTTTGAGTAGAAGAGTGACAAAATTTAGCTTTTAAAATGATAACTCTGTGGATGTGTAAGAATAGGCCACAAAAGATAAAGTTGTATGGCTATAGAATATGTAGGTGGCTTAATCACCAGCTTTGTGAGAGAGGATGGCGGTTTGGACCAGGCAACCCACATAGGAGGGAGAGAGCTTTCTTCTGGTTGTCACACAGGACCAGTAACTCCAGTTCTCTCCCAAGATCACTGTCATGAGCTATAAATGGCCAATGGTTAGAGTGTTGACAGAGGCTTGGAAGCTGTTTTTCTGTTTTGTCTTTGTTGCTAGGCTGACTAGCTTCACCTTACAGTCTTACTGTTTCTTTCTCTAAGTATTGGCATCGCAAGAGGACATCAATGCCATGCCTATTCAATAGTAATTTTTAAATTCTTAAAGGGCTGAGAAAGGCAAAACAACCTATGGTAGCTTGAGTGAGAATGGCCCCCAGAGGCTCATCTATTTGAATGCTTGGTCACCAGGGAGTGGAGCTGTTTGAAAGGATTAGAAGGACTAGGAGGTGTGCAGTAGGTGTGGTCTTGTTGGAGGAAGGGTGTCACTTGGGTGGGTGCTGAGGTTTCAAAAGCCCATGAAATACCCGGTTCTCCCTCTTACTCTTGCTCTCTGCCTTCATATCAGGATGATGGGGAACCTTGTTAGCCAATCATCTTTAAGAGGTGGGTCTTAGTTAAGGCATGGCTTCGCTGGGACTCAGTGTAAAATGTGTGCACCTCCAGCTGCTCTCTCTCTCTCTCTCTCTCTCTCTCTCTCTCTCTCTCTCTCTTTCTCTCTGTGCCTTTTCCCATGGGACATTGCTGTGCTTGAATTTCTCATTTCCTGTTTTGTGAGTTTTCCCCTTATAATAAATAAAAATATAGTTGTTTTATCCTTAGCTAGTCTGGTTATTTCAACATCAGGATACAAAAGTCTCAGATACTACTGCTATAGTGCCTATCCGTGTGCCGCCATGCTCCCCACCATGATGATAATGAGTTAAGCATCTGAAACTATAAACAAGCCTCTAATTAATGCTTTCTTTGATAAGATTTGCCTTGGTCATGGTGAGTTTTCAAAGCAATAGATCAGTGACTAAGGCACAATCTTTGGTCTCAAAGGACTACTAAGAATAAACGTATTCTATTCTATTTACAGATACATGTTATATTTGCTGATGGCAGTAAACTTCCAGTCACTTGAAACTATTTTTAACTGGATATCAGCTATGTCCAATGATTCATACATAAGGTACAATTTAGCCTTACTGTATCCACTTCTCTATAGTTGACTAGAAGAGGGTGATTCTTCACTTTAGCTGTTCTCTGTACACATACTTAGCATTTGTTTCATGGACGTAGAGAAGTCCTGGAACATGCTTTAGTTCACATATTGAGCTCACTTCATTATGGTAGCAGTTCCTTCAGAAACCACAATAGATTCTTGAGGTCTTGGTCCATTGCCGACACGCCCCTCCTTAGAGCCTGGAGACTCTAATATGGTTGAGCAGCGCTTCCATCACATACCCACAGGGTTATCCATCAGACTTTTCTTTTATGCATATGGATGTCTGCCCACATATGTATCTATGCACCATGTGCATGCAGTGCCTGTGGACACGAGAAGTGGGCATCTGATTCTCTGGGACTAGTATTACAGATGGTCCTGAGCCACTGTGTAGGTGCTGGGGCTTGAACTTGGGTCCTCTGGAAGAATAACCAGTGCTCTTAACTACTGAGCCATCTCTCCAGACTCTCATCAAACTTTTAAGCTGAATTGAAAGCTCATTCTCATTCTCCTGATCCTGAAGGTGTTTATAACACTTCCCCTTTAAAGTTTGCCTACTGAACAAATATTACACCCATTTGCCAGCTCTTTGTATGAAATTCTGGCTTTTGAATCAGTTGTAGATGTCTCTGATAACTGGACACTGGTTGAATAGAAATTGGAGCCTGTATCGCCCCATGGCATGGCTCTGCGCAGGTAGAACTTTCATGTTGGTTTGATGACTGTTTGGACTTGAGTTTCTGGCATGGGAAATGTGAAGCTAGCAACTTACGGAGTGCAGTGCGTCACACTTTCTCAGCTGTGAACTGTGGTCACTTGGACCAGTGTGCCTTCTGACACAAATGAAAGGGTACCAGACTCTCAGGTCATGGCTGGAGATCCCTGAAAGCGTCTCAGCTTTGCACCCATAAGTACTTATGGTTTTATGGTTGCAAAACCCAAACAGGATTTCATTGTATCGCTTGCAGAAGTGGAGTCTCCTTGTGTTTCTCTTTTTAAAATGTGGACACTTGCCTGGGAAGTGACACCAGAGCAGCGAGTGAATCCAGAGTCATTAGAATATAGGAATTTGAAACCCTGACTCATTGTGAGTCTCCCCCGGGTGTGGAAATAGTCTTTTGTATCAGTAATCAAGTTTTTTCTTGCTTGAAGATCCTGTTGTAACTTTACTTAGTGCTCATTTTCTTTAAAAACCCATCCAATGGCCCCCTGTTGCTTCTAGACTATAATTAAGAGTTTGATCTTTAGCATGTTTTGGAGGGAACGAGGAGCAAGCACAAGACTATTTTCTGTTGATACACTAAGACACTTGGGAGATTTTGCTTTTTTAAATGATTTCAACTGGTGAAATGCATATAGGACACATGGGACAAAGAGCATAATGAAAACAACCTTAGACCGGATACAATTCATTTACATGAGTATGCATGTGGGGTGCAGGGGTGTGATATTTGGTTGTAGCTTTGGTAGTTGACTTGGTAGACTGAATGAAATTTCAGCGAAGCACAATGAAGTAGAGATGCCTGATGTTCCCCAGTTTAGCATGGAAGAAGGAAGCCAGAGGTTTGGCGATCCCAGAATTAGGAAGTAATTCATTCATCATTTGTGAACTACATATTCCCACTTTTTGCTTTATTCCTTGCTATAGTCCAGATAGCAATTTGCTCCCTGAGGCAATGAAAAATGTATCAGTGGGAGGTGTATCAGCATTATTGGGCAATTCAGTTGCAGCTGTTGCTGCCCTCTTACTGAAGTAGTGGGCTATACTACTTTTGGATGAGCTTTCTGATGTCACTAAGGATGTTGGGATCCTTGGGTGGAAGAGGCCATTAGTAATTCACGTCATCTATGACAAGGCAGATGTCTTTACTGTTAGCAAGCATCAGAAACAAGGTGGTAATCCACTGTTCCTAACTCACTAAACTTTGTAGTTGCTAATTAATCTTAGGAAACAAAGAGGGAAAACACTAAATTTTGATTTATGTAACATGAAAAACTCAGATCCACAGGTCAACGAAGAATCAGTGTTTGACCCAGTACACACACCTGCGTCTGTTCAGGGTCCTGTGGATCAGAAGCCACGCCTTCCTCAGAGCAGTCCCTGTGGTCCTGACATAAGGACAGAGCTGTGGGTGTTTTCTCAGGATTTCCCCAAAGGCACTGCCACTGCTTAGGAAAGTCAGAATCTGCAAGGGAAAAGGAATTCAGGGGTCTTTCAGGGGTTAGTTTACAATGACTTTTTGAGCCCATGAATCAAAGTGGGGCTTGTGAGGTCAGGAAATACCTGGGATGCTAGTCAAGCAGGAAGTTCCATTCATCTCACCACTATTCCACTGGCCCTGAAATATAAAATTAAAAATATATATACTCTCCCATGACAGATGCTCCACACTGGACCTCTGACGATTATTATAGAAAGAGCCAAGCAAAAAACACAGAACATCAGTTTCCTCCCAGGATAGCAAATCATCATGGACCTAGACTGTTAGACAGCTGCAGATGCTAACGTCATCATCAGAGATAGGAAGGACGCAGGGTCGTTCCCGGCTCTCTTATCTCCACCTTTGTCCAGTGCAAAAACCTCTCACAGGAAGACTGGAGATCTCAAATCTGATAAGGCAAATGTTCTAGCACTCAGAGCTGTTTTTCCCAACTAAACCATCCTAAGCCCCCCCGGTGCTGTGCACACAGCTACTGAACTTCCAAATGACTTTCTCTGTATTCCAGTTCAGAACAGCAGAAACAAATGAATTTTGTCTCGTCTCACTGATGGTGGCACTCACTTCACAGCCCCGTCTGAGGCTACATAAACTCTTCCGTAATAGAGTCTACAGAGAGCTTAATTGTCTTCATATTCCATACATCACTACACCAGGAAGGAGTTGACTGATACCCATAGAAGGTATCATTTTGCATATGAATACCAGGAAACTCCAAACAAAGAGTCTCTTTATATTATGGCTAAAAAGAGTTATATTGGTTTCCTATTGTCAATTTTCTGTAACTGATTGCCACAAGCGTGGTTTCTTATATTTATTTTCAGAAGTCTAAGATTTACTTTTAAAGGCGATAGGAGAATTGTTGTTGTTTTGTTGTTTAAACTTCTAGAGGCTGTGTGCATTCTGCAACCCATAACCCATCCTCGTATCTCTACAACATCTTGCTTCTATCACTGCATCTCCCACTCACCACGCTGACCCTCCTGCCTCCTCCTTACAAAGATCCTAGTAAGAGGAGACCCACCGAGATGATCTAGGGCGATTTCCCAGCCTCCAGATCCTTATCTTTAATTTAATAATATATATACATCTCTTTTACTATGACTGTGACATATTTACAGGCTTGTGAAATTAGGATATTGACATTTTAGCAGTGGGAAAGAAGAGGCATTATCTATATTGCCAGAGCACAACATCAATTACAATCATCCTCAGAACCGACTCTATGCAAATTCACATGGATTAAGCATCAAAGTCTCCATGCAGAGTGAAAGAGTTGAATCTATTAAAACTGTCAGAAACATAAAAGAAATGAAGGAATGTACTATTATAGATGGGGAATGATATAATTTATTAAATGCAAACATATCTGACCTCGGGATAGAGAGTGGGGGCTTAGAAAAACCATAATTGGGTCTGGGGATTGGCTAGCACAGGCGTACCTCAAAGCTTTTGTGGGTTTGGGCCCGAAGCACCTCACCAGGATACTACAGTGAAATGAGCCACACAGACGCTTTATCTCCTGGTAGATGTGAAAAACTCTCCAATGGTGTCTGTCTGCTAGAGACTACACATGATATATTCCACGACATCCCTCCTTGGTATATATATTTGAACATAAAGAAATGAGTTTTGTGTTCAAAAAGATGCTCTCGCAGAAAGAATATTAGTAATGACCAAAATTGAAAATAATACCAATTCTTGTCAGCAACAAAGGAAAGCACTGGTAGTGACCTGGTCACCAAGCTTCAGTGACAGCCTATTTCCTAGGGACAGTCCTGGTTTTGCTCTGCCTAAGATGGGCCAGCAGCTCCTACTCCCTGTCATTGCAAACTGGCGTATTCCTCATGGTTCCCTGTTCTCGCCCCACACTTGGGCAATGGCTCTATTTAAACACGAACATTTCTTCAGTTATCCAGATCTGAGTGCTGACAACCATTCCTTCTAACATGCTAGAGCTGCGGGCTCACTAAGGGGCAGAGAGGTCTTTTGCAGTTCACATGTCCATTTGCTTCATATAAAATGTGTATGAGAGTATGGTGAGTATGTGCATGTATGTATTTGATTGTATGTTGTGTGTGTGCTTGAGTGCCTGTATATGGGTGTGTATATACATGTGTGTGTGTTTGGGTGTGCAGATAATGTACTATTATGATCTGGAAATAAACTATGTGCTATAATGATATTCCTGATAATAGAGGGATTTTTTTTTCTAAGAATAAGTGTCTTTATTAGGATTTCTATGACTGTGAAGAGATACTATGATCGCAGCAACTCTACAAAAGAAAAACGTTTCATTGGGGCTGGCTTACAGTTCAGAGGTTTAGTCCATCATTGTCCTGGAGGGAAGCGTGGTAGCACGCAGACAGACAAGCTGCTGGAGAGGAAACTGAGAGTTCTACATCTGGCAGGCAGCGGGAAGTGAGGCATAGGACTTGGCTTGAGCATCTGATACCTCAAAGCCCTCCCCCAGTGACACATTTCTTCCAAGAAAACCACACCTATTCCAAAAAGGCTACACTTTTTTTTTTTTTTTTTTTTTTTTTTTTTTTGGTTTTTCGAGACAGGGTTTCTCTGAAACTTTTTTAGAGCCTGTCCTGGAACTAGCTCTTGTAGACCAGGCTGGCCTCGAACTCACAGAGATCCGCCTGCCTCTGCCTCAAGGCTACACCTTTTAATAGTGCCACTGCCCAGGAGCTTATGAGAGCTATTTTCATTCAAACTATCACAGCCAGAATAAAGGTGATTTTAGCTTTACTTTTAATATTTATTTGTTTAATACAGTAAAAAATGAATCTGTAGAAAAATAAAAATTCATAATTTTCTATGTCATGAGTGTTTTCAAAGCATCCACTGCTCTAAAAGAAGCATTTTAAAGCTCAATTAAAATATATAAAATATCTAGAATGACAAAACAAATATGAATAATAAGCAGGATGCAAGGAAAGGTGTGGAATTTAGAAGTAGGAAAGCATTTCAGAAATCTTTAAGCATAAAGAGAGGGCCAGAGACAGAGATGCTTTGGATGAGGCAGGGAGTGAGATCAAGGGTGGATCCTCAGCATCTGTAACACCTGTGCATGCTAATGAGAAGGAGCCAGAAGAGAGGGAGAGAAGGTGTGGAGAAGCCAGGCTCTGTTAGCTGCCCAGAGGAATTCCAGATGTGATAGCAGAAATGTAAAGGAGACAGTGTGGTAAAGAGTCAGCTCCCCCTCCTCTCCTATGTGGTGGTTTGAGTAAGAACGAGGCCCCATAGGCTCAAATATTTAAATGTTTAGTCCTTAGAGAGTGGCACTATTTGAAAAGGATTAGGAGGTGTGGCCTTGTTGGAGGAAGTGTGTTCATGAGGGTGGGCTTTGAAGTTTCAAAAGCCCACATCAGGCCCAATCTCTCTCTCTCCCCCTCCCTCCCTCCATCCCTCCCTCCCTCCCTCCCATCACCTATGGATCAGGATATATCTCTTAAATACTGCTCCAGCACCTGTCTGCATGTTGCCATGCCCCCCACCACAGTGATAATGGGCTAACCCTCTGAAACTCTAAGCCAGTCCGCACATAAATGCTTTCTCATAATAGTTGCTGTGGTCATGGTGTCTCTTCACATAACAGTGACTAAGATGGGTACCCTTCCTGGAGTGTGATGCAAGATTTTAAACAAAAACCTATGAGACACTTACTGGGTTAAGTGGGGAAATACATTTATTAAAAGCAATCTAGAAGAACTATAGAGAGAACTTTGAACCTATTTGAAGTTACTGGACACCAGCTTCATATTAAAACCTGTTCTCAGCGTGAAAAATCTGAGAGAGGTTCTTCCAACACACTCACTCTATTGGGGAAATTCAACAGTGGCGTCTAAAGAATAAGCGGGAGGGAGCAGGAGGGGGTGACCGGTGTTTACAAGGAGCCAACATTCATCTCATGCCATAGAACAGCTAAACAGGGAAGTGTGCATGGACTTTTAGGCCAAGAAGGTCAGAGGTCAATGTATTCATGCCTGATAATATCAAAGGATCACCTTAATGAGATTACTAGATCAAGTAATATTGAGAAATAAGAGGTGGTTTCAGAAAAAAATGAAAGATTTAAATTTAAGGTCTGAAGCTGGGTCAGCTTCTAGAAATGGCGCATTCATGGTATGTCCTTGGTGAAATAAAGCAGTGCTGGTGACAAATGAATTTTCAAAAGGATTCAGTCTGAGAAACTGTTCCTAGTGCTGGAAAAAAGCACCCCAAACAGAACATCTTAGGGAAAGAAGAGTTTACCACAATTTAAGGGAACAGCCTATCAGTGGGACATCAGGCTGGCAGGAACCTGGCGCTTGCTGCTCCTCAGCTATCTTTCTCCTGTTTATTCAGCCTAGGGAGTGGTGCTGCCCACTGTTAGGATGGGTTTTCCTATATCAATTAACCTAGTCAAGACCGTCTCTCAATGGCATGGCAGAAGCTAACAAAGTAATTCTTCATAACTGTGCTTAGAGGCTTTTCTCCTAGGTGATCCCTGAGCCTGTTAAATTGATCATCGGTATTAAACATCACCAGTCCATACATATTGATTGAGGCTTCCTTCTGGACACCAGTGTCATAACGAGTGGAAGGTTGAGACCTGCAGTTTGAAGCGTTTGCAAAATCCAAAGTCAGGAGTGAGAAGATCACTTTGTTTCACTAGTGTGAGCTAGGAAAGCAGCGCCTTTCAATTTCCTTATCCGATGAGACTTCTGGCTGCAGCCTTTCCAAGCAGCTGCCGGACTTCTTCAGGTCTTTTTCGTAAACAAAACTGCATTTCGCATGTGGCTTTTGAGATAATAGTTGCTGTCCCATGGGTACTAAGACCAGGCATCATGTTAGCACTGCATTCAGGGGCGGAGAAGAGGTAAAGTGGAGAAGGCTGAGTTTCCCTCTCACCCCAACCTTTCAAATGAGCTCCCCCAAATTCTATCCAGGCCTTTCTGCCTATCCCACATTAGCTATTTCTGTCTAGTACACTTTAGCTAAAAACATTCACCTTGGCCAATCTCAGTAACAACAGAAATTTATTTTTGTGTAGGGCTATCCATGTTACTATATGGAAAACTAGTTTTACCTTTTGAGAAGAGAAACAGAAGCGGCGCCGCACAGGTGTTTGATAGGACTTGTCCACCTAATACCTACAGGATGTGACCCGAGGACAAACTGATGGAACTGATTCTGAGAAAGCAAGGAAGCCTGCAAAGCCGAGTGTAATGGCTTAGAGGGAGTGGAGAGCCCTTGATCCTGTGATCTACAGCGTACGTGCTACAGAGCAAACAACAGAAGAGACAAGAACTGAGGCACAGTTCAACTTCTGTTTCATCCAGGAAGTGGGAGGAATGATAAGAGAGGACCAGAAGAAGAGGAAAAGAGATGGTAAGGGCAGGCACAGCAAGCTGGTGGGAGGATGTGATGGGGGGAGGGGCTTGTGCAGAGCTGCTGGAGAGTCCAGCTCCCTTAACCTGCCCTCCATTGCTGTCATAAACTACCCGAGACTGGGAGACTTATAAATATAAGAGGAGTTGATTTGGGCTTTCAGAGACTGGGAAGTCCAAGTTTAGAAAGCAGTATCTGGTGAGGTCTTGCTCACCTTAAACTCTGCTAAAAAGCCGAAGAGCAAGCAGGGGTGTGTGAAGAGCACATTATAAGGGGCGGCTTCCTTGAGAGCTCAGATGAGAAAGATGCTGTTCCGTTCATGAGGGCATCCCTGCCAGGAGCCCAACACCCTGAACTGGACCACATCTCCCTGCTGTTTGCCACCTTGGTCTTTACTGTAGTTTCACTGGTGACAAGCCATATGGAAACTGTAACAAAAGCACAATACATAATGCTATTAACCACTAATGGTATTACAGTTAGTGACCCCCGGACAGCTGTCTCTTCCTGCTACATGCAGACCAATCAGGGATCTAGAACACAGCCTGCTCTTCACGTGTCTCCGGGGGTAAGATGTGATGTGGTCAGCCCATCTCTGGAAGATGTAGTCTGCATAGGAACTCAAGACCACAATGGGAACTAGGAACAAAAATAAAGCTGGTCTTCCATGGATCGATTGATGTCCACAAAGCCAAAATCTATCCACTAACGATAAACTCACAAGGTACTGTGGTAACAACTCATAGAGTAGTCCCACTCCCCTTGATAGCCAGCCATGGCACACAGAGGTTCTTTTTTTAAAAAAAATATTTATTTATTTATTATGTATACAATATTCTGTCTGTGTGTATGCCTGCAGGCCAGAAGAGATGGTTGTGAGCCACCATGTGGTTGCTGAGAATTGAACTCAGGACCTTTGGAAGAGCAGGCAATGCTCTTAACCTCTGAGCCATCTCTCCAGCCCCCACACAGAGGTTCTTTATTCCAATATTAATTATGAATATTAACTTGCAGCTCACACATTATATATCATAGAGTAAACCTATCTATCATCTATCTATCTATCTATCTATCTATCTATCTATCTATCTATCTATCTAATATATATCATCTATCTAGGTTATAGGTTATAGGTTACCTAGGGGTAAAGTGGTCACAGGAGAATCCAGAGAGTTTCAAGAAGGACTTAGAAGTAGATAGAAAAGCAAAAATAGTCTCTGTGTGGTGGGAGTAGAGGGTGGGAGGGGGTCATATGAAGAACCCTGTTGGAGATTTGCTGAAGATGCAGTTGTACAGTCAAGCTGCTGTCAAGTCATAGGTTGGACTTGAGCCTGGGAAGGAGGTGTGAGAGTCCAGAGGCTGCAGAACCGAAGGGCAGGACCAGGTATAAGCTCACCAACAGAGCAGCAGATTCATGATGAATCCACTGGATCAACTTTCTGGGGGTTGGGTGGACTGATTGCGGCAGATACTGTCAGCAAGTAGGGAATGATTGGAATCCATAGGATGGTTGCAAGTTCTCTTCCCCCCTGGATCTTGGCTTCCACACTGAGTAGTCAGATGATAGGGTCAATGGAGTCATTTCCATTGCAAAAGATGTCCTCTTCTTTATGAGGTCCCAGTGGGGAAATACTCCACTTCCTCAGTCTGGTGTGTCCGATAAATTCTCAGGTCTGGTTTTCTTGATATGATTTTCATACACTCCTGTGCTCCTATGTTCCCAGTTTACTTGGGTGGTTTAAAGCATAGTGCTCTCGCTCCTCTTTGGAATAAGCTACTTATCCATTTGTGTCTGCGAGATGTGTGGGGACAGATCACGCTGTTTAGGTGTCTACTGAGGGACACAATCATCTTTCATTCTTAAAATGGAGTCTATTGCTACATAGAAGATATCTCTCTGGACAAGGCACAGCCTGAGAAAACACTGTTTACATGACCAACAGTGCAGGACACAACTCGACTGCAGCCCTTGCATTTCCAGTAACAGCGTCTGGGTGATAAAGGCATCGAGAAGTAATCCCAGTCCTGTATCAACTCAAGCATAAACTAAGGAATAAGGACACCGATCTCCGCGATTACCCATATTCAGAGATGTCTATGATGTTAGAAATGGAAGGGAACTTGGAGGCCATGTATCCAATGCCCTCGCAGAATAAAACTGTTACAAAATATTGAGAATGTGGAGACTAAAGGTGGAAACACTAACCTGAGATCCAAAGATCCTTATTACTTTGTGGGAATTGAATCCCAGCCATTTTGGCGTAGAAAAATCAAGAAAGGGTTTGTTTTGACAAATGTCCCCCACTGCTATGTTGGATAATACTGTGTGGCGAGAACACGGACTGACAGAATGTTCCTGCTGCAGGAATTGTTTGTCAGGGAACGATGTTGTTCTCTGGGGACGATGTTGTTCTCCGGGGACAGGCTTTTTGACAGCCACGGCTGACCTCGAAGATAAATACTGCATTAGGGTAATCACGCCAGCAGAATGGCTCTCACAAAATTCTGACGTCTGTCTCTTCGCTTTAGAGATGAAGTGAGAGGCCTTGTTTTGGTATCTCCTGGAGGCAGGAGGGGACCAGCAGCATCCGACTTCTGGTTTAGTGTATGTAGTGAACAAGTCCTGGAATTCCCACCACAGTCATCTTGGGCAGCTGACTGGTTTGTAGACACAGCGAGTCCGTTCCCAGTCGTCATCAAAAGGCTAAAGCAGAATCGAGTCTGCAGCTCTGGCTCAGTTAATAGAGTGCTTGTGTAGTATGCACCAAGTGCTGGGCTCTATCCTTGTCCCCCCACCACACCCAGCATCACTCAGGAGGTGGAGACAGGGGCATCTTTCATTTGCATTTTGACCCTTTAGTCCTTGTTTTTAAACCCTTTTCATTTTCTTCATTTGAGATAGGATCTCACTGTGAGATTGTTTGTGCCTAGCAGGGACATGCTATTCTCCTGCCTGGTTTTCTCATGAGCTTGGATTACAGGTATGTACCATTGTGCCAGGCTCTGCTATTAACATTTTAAACAATGTATTTATTATATCTAAGGGAAAATTAATCACTTGCCTGTAAATTTTCTAGAAATCTTTCACTTCTCCTTTTGATTTCGTGTAGACTTTAGTCTTTACCTATTAATAACGTAGTCAAATTTGGCAAAGCCTTCCCTTTTGTCTTTAAATTTTGAGTCTTAGCTAGGGGGTCTAGTAGGGCTCCCATCTACACATTTTGAAGCTTCACTCATTTGAAATACATTTTTTGATACAAAAACTTTTCTTTACAAATTTTAATCTAATGAGCATAACTGCTTTCTTTAAAACAAGGACATTTACAACCAATAGATTCTGCTTCTTTAAAAACTTCTGCAAGCAAGGCATCGTCACTAAATTTAAAATAATATGATGTGGCAGAGAGTGAACATTTGATGAAAGAGTCTTCTGTCTACAGACGGCTCTGATCTATTGCTAATTCATTTTCTTTTTTACAATAAATTTATTTTTTTAATTTTATGTACATGAGTGCACGAGTGTGGCTCATTGCACTTAACCACTGAGTGATCTCTCAGGCTTTAATTTATTTTTGCAATTATACTAAATATTTCTTTTAATTATGATTAACAATACCTTAATTTCATCAAGTGAAGACTCGGTAACTCCCATTACATACCCCTCCACAGTTAGCACCTGCTCTCTGTGGAATTTACTGGCACTGAGCCCTATGACTTCCTTTACGACAGACACCTGTTTGGAGCATCTCTAAGCTCCTCCTACTGTCTTATTGTCACCTTCTTAACCAGGCCCTCCATCGTTTGTAAGTCAATTCAGATCTTTCGGAGAGTCAGCCTGACTCTCTTCTGCTTTTTAAAAACTATTTACTTATTTACTTTGATGTGGATGTGCCTACAAAGTTTTTGTGTATCTCATGCACATGGGTGCCTGTGGAAGCCTGGAGAGGGTGTTGAGTGCCCCTGAACTGTAGTTACATGGTTGTGAGCCAGCTGATTGTGGGTACTGGAAACTGAATGTGGATTCCTCTGCAGGAGTAGCAAGTGCTCTTAACCACTGCCCCATCTCTCCAAGGCCATCCTTTGTCAGTGTGACTGTATCTTTTCTACACATTTGCTATGTTAAGGTATCCTTAGGAGGCAAAAGTAGACAAAAATAGTTCACTTTAATTTTAAAATGCTTCAAATTAATTTACAGTGAGTAAGCTCTCTTTTTTGAGTGTGATTAAGACACATAGAATCTCTCACTAAATCATTCAGTGTGCTGTACAGTAGAGTTGGCAGCTGTAAGCACAACGCTTTCAGCAGGTCTCTAGAGAGTTTCCATCTTCCAGAACTGAAACTCTACATCTGTTGAGGAGCACATCCTCAGTTCCCCTTTCCTGCCCCTGACCACACCTTCCTACTGATACAATAACACATGCTAGGTCTTAGGATTAAGGGGTTCCCCATTTCTTCTCTAAAATTAATGTACAGTGTCTTGAATTTCATATTTTGGGTTCTAATTTGTCTTTTAGTAAATTTGATTTTGGGACTTTAGAAAAACAGTTAGGAACCTATTTTTTATTCCTCACAGAGAGAGTATCCTCCATTCTCTGCATCCCCTCCCTCCCTCCTTGTACACATTCTCACCACCTCAAGGTCCTTTGCCCATCAATAAGCAAGCCAAACATTTGACAAAGAGTGGCCTCTGCATGTCTCCTATTTAGTGTTAAACTCAGTGGTCAACAGTGGTCTCACATTGCTGCAAAACAAGCAAACTAGGGACCAATTGATTTGTTACTGTTTATTCAGGGGTGAATCGAAGAACTTGGAAAGTCCGTTTCATTCAAGCAGTATTTATAGATATCTATGGGCCTGTGAGTGTCCCTGTGTGCTTTGAAACAGAGGAAGGAAAGTGACCACGTAAAGCTCCTTTCCGAGATGTATAATTGCATGCATATACTAGAGAGAGAGAGGAGGGGGAGGGAGGGAAGGAGGGAGGGGGAGAGGGAGAGGGAGAGGGAGAGAGAGAGAGAGGGGAGGGAGAGAGAGAGGGGGAGGGAGGGAGGGGGAGGGAGAGGGGAGGGAGGACGAGAACTAGTTGTTAAAAAACCACTCTGATTACGATCCACAGAAGGAAGGTGTACCTGTGAGCAAGCATTTCCAGGAAGAAACTGTACCTTCAAGCTGAAGTCCTGGACAGGGCTGTTGAACAGATTGTGAAGAGGCTGGAATGTTGCAGGGCCAGAGGCAGCTTAGAACTTAGTGTGGACTATCTTTAAGCTCCCAACTAGCCATTCTTTACACACCTTTGTTTTAGAGCTGGCATCCTGCGACTGGATGCTGACAAACAGCATTTAAGGCTTATGACAGTGTTCTACTCATTTTTTTCTATGATCTGCCTACCCAGTGCACCCACTCATGTATTTTAAAAGGTGTCTTGATTTATGGCTTTCTGTTGTTGTTCTGTTACTATATAAAAACCTCATGAGATTACTGTCTTATTTCTATATGGTATCTGTGGAGATCCAAGTCTATGTTCCCAGGATGCTTATATTTGTCTCCAGAATAAGCCATCTCTTCTCCCACTTGAGGTGAGAACTGTGTTTTGAGTTGAGAGCACCTGGCAACCCTCTGCACACATACATGACGATAATTTAAACACTTTTTTTGAGAAAAGAATGTGTGGCATGCTATGATATATGCAATGCACTTGAGTATTTGCTTTCTTCGCTGAATTTAAAACATCAAGTCAGACTACATTGACTTTATAAGCTAATAAAACTCTGGGAAAGCGTCAGGCCCAAAGTAAACGCCAGTTCCCCCAACTCCAAAAGGCAGTCCAAATATCCAGAAATGAGCTCAGTCTGAGCTATAGGAGGATTTCTGCTAGTGCAATGAAAGCTAACATTCTTCGGGAACTGGTAAAGCTGGTTCCCCTCTACCAAAAGGAATCTTTTCCCTTACTTCTGGCAGAAGTGACGTAAGGCTACCTGTGTGCCAGGCTTCCTCACTACCACAGCATCTGTTAGACATTTCAAAGTCCATCCAGCGTCCTAAGCCTTCTCACCTCCTCCCCTACCCTAAACTCCCTCCAGCTCACGTCCTTCCCTTCCCCAGCTACACTTTTTCCATCTAACTCTGCTATGCTCATTATGCCCCCTCTCTCTTTCCTCTTCTTCTTTCTCTTTCTCTCTCTCTCTGCTCTGCCCCACTTCTTTTTCTGTATCTTCTATACCCTCTATCCCCCCTCTCTCTCTCACACAGCTCTGGTTAGGTCCTGTCTGCTGGCCATATCCAGTCTACTTCTTTCTCTCCCTGCTCTGGACTCTTCTGGATTCCTTTAGCTGTTCTCTCTCCCAGATCTACAATAAAACCTTCTCCTTAACCATGGAGCAGTCATGTGGTCAGTTTATAGACAGAGGTTTGAAAAAAACCTGCACGAGAAAGACATGATTTAATACAAACAAATCCAGGGGGGAAGAAATGGGGTCATGAGAATGAAACTTAATACCAGATTCAGAGTTTTTCTTGGGGATTATGAAACGGCACTCATTCGTGGCTTGCACTCAAGTCTACTTTAGGCATCTGCATTGACAGATATTACATATTAATTCCTCTGCATATTGACCCTCAAGAACACAAAGGACAACTAAAGTAAATTTTGGTCTTGATACTCCTGGAGTGACGAGGACAGGGAAAGGTTGGAGAGGGAGGAAGAAAGACCTAGGAAAGAGGAACTTTATTTGGTAGGTCCCAAGGAAGAACCTACCTACTCACCAAGGTAACAGTAGCACTGGTTTAGAAGCATTCGGGGAAAATATCTGGTGGATGGAAATGCCCATCCTCTCCCGCTTCTGTCACACTCCAACCCTGTCGAGATTTCTTATGTTGCCTTCCACACATTTCAAAATGCTTTTAAGTTCACATGAATTCATAAATAGCAGCAATATATGATTTGATTTATATAGATGATCATTTTGTTTCCTCTGCCACTGAGCTCCAGAAAGATCTTCCCTGATGTGGTAACGGACCTATCTGGCAGGAACCAAGTTGTTCTAAGGAGACACCTGTGTTCCCTTCTCTTTTGAAATGGACTCCAATAAATTAAAATCTCCCCAGGTGTGTGCTGCTGGGAGAGGAAATGGCTGAAGCCCTGGGGGCGTCCAGAGCAGGATCTTGTCTTCAGGAGACTAACACCTTATCAGATGATCTTGCAGTAGGCAATTGGGCAGGAAAGACTTCCAGCTGAGACAGTCTTAGACAAGGGAACCACACGTTGCCTGAGTGTCTAGTTTCGTGCATCTCCTGCTTTCGTTTAAGCCCTACTCTCACACCAGGACCCCAGAAGATAGTGTTGGGGTAGTCACTTCATGCCTTTTCTCGGGGACACATTGAATAAATCTCTCTTGTTTGCTATTCACTATTAATTCCGCTCCCATAGTTAACTTATTGAGGATGAGTGACTGAAACTGTCATGTGAAGGGCACAGGCTGGGACACCTAAGTCCCGTGACAATAAGGGGACACTGAAGGAACAGAAGACACAGTTGGGAGTCTGCTGCCCATAGCTAGTTGATCCCAGATGGAGAGGAGAGATGAGTGCTCCCAGCAGCTACAAAAATCCTTTTAGTCCAGGGACGTTTTCTTATCTTTCTGCTTCAGTAGGCACCAGCAGGAAAATGAGTGTCTGGACTTTGGTTTGAATTCTCAGAAAGGCAAACCCTTGTGAAATGTCTTCCCAATTGATGCACCTCAGATTTTGTTTTTCTATTTATTTGGAAGATCTTTTGAGCAATTTTGGGTTCTTTTGAACTATTTTGGCAGCTATTCAGTGATTGGGTTTGTCTTTTGAGGTTCTTGTGTTGAACTCTTTGGGATATTATTTAGTAGAGAAATGCAGTGGCCATAGTGGTGGAGGAGAGAGAAAGTGTTCTCAGAGGCCCTGGGGGCTGCAGAGATGGGGAGCACTCACTCCTTTACCACCCATGCGACCAGAGGTTAAAGGAGAGGTAAGGCTAGGTCTCCTTTACCTTGGGTTTGCTTTTTCTGCTTCCAAGACTGGTATGCTTTAACAGCTGAAAACCTTAACTATTAACTGTTTAAGAAAGAAAGAAAGGAAGGGAGGAGGAGGAGGAGGAGGAGGAGGAAAAGGAGGAGGAAGAAGAAGAAGAAGAAGAAGAAGAAGAAGAAGAAGAAGAAGAGGAGGAGGAGGAGGAGGAGGAGGAGGAGGAGAGGAGGAGGAGGGGGAGGCTATCCGTGGAGGAGGAGGAAGAAAGAGAAAGAAGGAAGGCCTCAGAAGAAGAAGAAGAAGAGGAAGAGGAAGAAAAAGGAAGAGGAAGAAAAAGAGGAAGAGGAAGAAGAAAGGAAGAAAGAAAGAAAACTTTTTATCCCTCCTACCCTCCTTGTGAGACTTATATAAACATGTGTTGCTACCCACACCCACCAGTCAAACTTTTATTTATCCAAAGATCTCCCTGCCCTCTCAGAACTTTAGTGAGTTAAGTGGCCAACCCTTTTCTGGGTTTCCTTCCGCTTGTGTCATTTTTTATTCTTTTATAACTAGCCAATCAAGAAAGGCTGTGAAGTTGGAGAAAATGAGATAAAGGCACAGTCATGACCTGGGTTAGAAGAGAGACCAGGTAGACTTTCTGCTCCTTTGCACATGCCCCTCTGCTTTTGGGAGGAGCACACCTTTGTGTAGTTTTGCCCTTTGACCCACTTTAGTTGGCGTGGTGTCCTCTTTCTTTGTCACCCTGAGTTTATTTCCAACAAAATCTTCACAGTAGAGGTAGACCAGAAGGAAAGATGGCTTGCTTCTTGGGATATGAAGTCTGACTTTCTAGGGTGGAAAAACGTCTAAAGGAATTGGCCAGTAATCAAACAATAGTGCGTTTGGGAGGTCAGGCCTTGTCCATTCAGAAACTCTTTTCAACAAATTTGGAGTTCTGCTGAACTGATTGGGGCATCTGGCTCGTGACAGGAGAGGTTTCGGGTTCTGTTGACCTTTTGAGACAGAGAAACAATGGTATTAAGATTTGTCTGACTATGAAACAGTAAAACTTAGTATCTTGGTACCCCTTAGGATAGAGATTGTAACTGACTGGTCTTGTATAAATCTAGGAGGCTTTGTAAGTCAACATTGGAGCTAAACTTATAATCTTTGCCCCTAGAGTAAGAAACCTGTGCCTAACTTTCTTGTATCCTTTTCTTTAAAAACAAAAACTTACTGTGTACTAAAAATTACAGCTGGCACATGTATATTTTTTTAAAAGTGTATGTGAATGTGTTTGTGGTTTAGGAACTATTAAGAACAATTGGTTCCATACCTGGTTTTTTGTTTTTTTTGTTTTTTTTTTCTTCCTTTGACGATAGCTAAATGTTTGGTATCAAACCCAGGACAAATGGCCCACTGAGGTGCCTATTAGTATACCAAAGCTGGTCACCAGTTTACCCAGCATTCCTCTGTCACCCACCTGTCACAAGATCCTCCTGGATGGCATCCCCACCTCCCTACCCTGAACTCCCCAGTCTAAGGATGGGGCTGCCCCTCCCAAGCTTCTTTTCCCTATATAGCACAGCCATGTTGGTTACACCGCTCTGCTCTCTTGGTCTCTGCCGCAGATGCTTCTCTCGGTTGGTGGCTCTTCTCTTGCTCTCCCTCTCCCTCTCTCTTCTCATAGTCTGGTTTAGTCTGTCAGCCATCCCTCTGCCAGCCTTCTCCCTTACATCTACAATAACATTTTTTCCCATATTTTAGGAGTAGCCATGTACCCCTCCCCCTCCCCAATCACTAAAAATGTAAAAATTTAGATACAAACTGAACTTCAGGCAAAAAAAAAAAAAATAAGGATTTGCTTTTGCTGAACGTTCCCTCTGGCAGGCTTATCTAAAATACTAATTAAAAGGTTAATTTTAAGCTTCTTTTTTCTTTCTTGTTTGTTTGCTTGTTTTTTCAAGACAATGTTTTTCTGTGTGTAGTCCTGGATGTTCTGGAATTCACTCTGTAGACCAGGCTGGTCCTGAGCTCACAGAGATCTGCCTGTCTCTGCCTCCAGAGTGCTGGGATTAAACCACTGCCCAGTTTAAGGTTGTTTCTTAGTGACTGGGTTCAGCACATTTAAATGTTAATTTTGGAAAGTGAGGCTGAGTTTTATTGCAGGGTTTTAGGAGACAGTTAAAACATAATTGTTGGGAGACTACATATTGCGCTGTAAACTGTGTTGTAAAATTATATACTTTAGGATCTGAATATGTTGCTGGGGAATCAGTATCCCATTTTTACGGATTCTTAGTGTTGCTGATGTGGGCCTCACAAGGAAGCTTGAGAAGACTTTTCTACTTTGAGAGAAAGGCAGAGTGGAGAACATTGGGAATGGAGGTTTGCCAGATGTGGAAGATTGAGGGACTTCAGAGGTTAAATCAAAATGGCCAGAGTCAAGACAGACAAGCTTGACATTTTTTTTTTCAGGATCTAAGAAGAGATGGAAAAGGAAGAGGAAGTAACGTTTTCTTTCTGACTTGGAATGGGGAGAGCAGACAAGCTTTACAGTGAAGATCTGCCAATAGCTGCATGGAGGGAGGAGACCTCCATGTGCAAGGCTATGATTCTGGGGACAGATTGGAGTGTGAGGACCAGGACCAGAGATAGAATCCAGGGGCTCCTCTTTTCTTCTGGAGAAATTGCTTTTACTTAGTGGTTCTTGGGCAAGCTCTGATACTCCCATCCTCCTCTCTTCCATGAGGTATTTCGGATCTTCACAAAGGGCAATCCCGGCACTTCACTTTGCGTGTGTGTTACCTGCTTAAATAGCATGAGGAGAGTCCACAGGCGCCTGTGAAGGAGTGGGTCCATCCTCACTCACCTCCAAGTCAAGTATTGATTCTCTTCCTGCGAGCTTAACTGTTGGGTGTAAGTGTACATTGAAAAATAAGTAAGAAAAAAATACTGTTCACAAAGGAACAGTGTCAGTGTTTCTACTTTATTTATACTTGACATTCATATTTATAGATAGAATACTTAGGAGATATATATATATATATATATATATATATATGACATGCTATATTACTCTGGCATATAAAACATGATGAAAATGGTATATTTTGTTCAGGCATTTTTCTAAAATACGATGACTACAAATGTGCATTTAAGGGTACAGGCATCTCTTGATAGAATTTCAGCATCAAAAACCCATTTGGGAGCTTGCTTTTTCCCTCCAGCGCTGTATGAAACTCAGATCCCCTCTTTGTGATCCAAGGAGTTGGTCCTCCGTTTTCTGTTTTCGGTCTTTGTCCATGTGATGCTATTGCTGTGTTTTATGGGGCACACATTCTTCAGTCTGTTGCTGACTGTTCCGCTTTGAGTTTTTAGTCTTCAACAAAGTCCTAGTACTTGTGATTATAGACTGGACATAATCCCGTCACTGTTTTGAAGGATAGGCAGAAAAGGCACACTTCCTCACTCCTGCCTTCTGCAGCCAAAGTGTTTCTTTAGAGCTGTAGGGACCTTACCTCAGGTCTAGCCAAGATTCCTGGTTTTGATACCAAAATGAATTTCAAGTAGAGTTGGAAAGATATTTTTAACCTAGACTTACCCTTGTTTGAGATTTTGGGAAAATGTCAGAGAAAAGGCATGCGGTCTTGCTCAAGAGCATATGTGTTCAGCTTCTCAGCCCGAGTCACTGTTGCTTTAGCATTAAAGCATCTATATCATACCCATTCTCCCAAGGTTCGGGGATCACTGCAGAAAGGGGGACAAAAGAGTGCTGGAGTCAGAGGCAGTGGATGACCATAAGAAACTATGGGGGACATAGCAGGGCAGCTGTACAAATGGAATCACAGCAGTTAGGAAGTGGTCAAAAGACTTGCGCAAACCAGACAAAATCCCAGCGTGGAGCAAGGAGGTAGGCATAAAGTCCTACCTCGCATTAAGGAACTATAAACAATTTTAGCCACGGGGAAAGAGAGTGCCAGCTTTCTTTAAGGCTGCTTTAACCACACTCCAGCAGAAAGGCCACACAGCCAAGCTTCCGTGGGCAGTGCCAATTGAACGTGGTTGGTTGAAAATAAAAGAGAACACAAAGTTGGGTGGGTAGAGAGTGGGAGTGGGTATGGAGGAGTTTGGGGATGGAGGGAATATAATCTAAACACACCATACAAAATAATATAAATGATGAAAAATACGTTTATGACAAGAACTTTACCATTCTGTGGGAAGTCTTTACAGTAAATATTAATTGTGCTGAAACTCTCGCTTCTCAGTGGCAAGGGGCTTTCGGACTCGGGATGAAAGGCTTCTTTCCCTCTCATGTCCTTAATTTTCCTATCTCAAAATTTAAAAATCTAGTTATATTAATTTTTCCTTATTCACCCATGGATTATTTCATTATGGTGGAGGCCATAAGGATGCTGAGAACCATGACTTGGCAGTTGCTTGACTCTTAAACTGTGTATTGGGTGGATATGGTGGTTGTTTGTAAAACAATCTGTGTGCTTGGCACAGTTGTTGTCTGTTGCAAGGCTGGAAGAAATGCAAGGCAATCCACTTCTGTAAATGACCACCTGTTATCTTTTGACATTCCGAAACTGAAATATTAATAGTTAATGCTGTTGAATCTTTCTGATGATTAGTTTTTGTTGTTGTTTTTGTTGTGCTGGCTAGTTTTATGTCAACTTAATACAAGCTAGAGTCATAAGGAGGAGGATACCTTAGTTGGGAAAGTGCTTCCATAAGATTGGGCTGGGGTTGGCAGGGCGGTGGTGCACACCTTTAGTCCCAGCACTTGGGAATCAGAGGCAGGCAGATCTCTGTGAACTCTCAAGGCCAGCCTGGTTTACAGGGCCAGGGCGAGTTCCAGGACAAGCTCCAAAGTTACACAGAGAAACCCTAGCTCAAAAAATAAAACAAACCAAAACAAACTGGGCTGGGGCTGTAGGCAAGCCTGCAGAGTATTTTCTTAATTAGTGATTGATGGGGAGTGCCCAGCCCATTGTGGGTGGGGCCACCCCTGGGTTGGTGGTTCTGGGTTGTATAAGAAGCACCTGAGTAAGCCAGGAGTCGCAAGCCCGTCAGTCAGCAGCATCCCTCCGTGGCCTCTGCATCAGTTCCTGCCTCCAGGATCTTGTGCTGTTTGAATCCCTGTCCTGACTTCCTTTGATGATGAACAATGATGTGGATGTGTAAACCAAATAGACATTTTCCTTCCCTACTTGCTTTTTTGCTTTGTTTCATTCGGTGAGTTTCATCATGCCAATAGCAACCTTAACTAGAATATTTGGGAGAGTTTTAAAAATAAGGCCAAAGAAGGATTCAAGAGAAAGATTAGTATACTCTCACTACTAAATAAGATTTACCCGTTTAAAACAAAGCTAATGTTCTCTGCTCTTGTGAGAAAAGCTGGTTTCTATCAAAGGTAATTAATTCAGCAAGATTCATACTTACTGAATCTTCTCCTTCCCCCTTGCACACATCGGCCATTTATGTCAGACTGTAAATCTGAGCTCCAACAAATGGGATGCGACACAGTTACTGCCCATATCAGGGACAAGAATGGACGCCACCTTGGATGAGGGTGCCTGGCTTGGGGCTTGGTGCACCCCTTTTACAAAAGTAATTTTCTTGCCAAGCTACTTTCTCTTTGTTTGTTTGTTTGTTTTGTGTGTGTGTGTGCATTCCTTAGCATGATACCCACATTATTCTTTGTTTCTAACATTAATAACATTTTGTGATTCACTTGAAAGGAAATATATTTATGCTTTATTAAAATAATTTTTATGTTTACATTTCAGCTTTTATCTTCTCACGGAATTGCCTTAACAAAGTCAAGACTTATTTAAGTATCTGTGTTAAAAGTCTTTTAAATGACCACAGTGTAAGCAACTATTCGAATACCCTGAATTCCCTATGCATCTGTAACTAGAAGTATGTAGAGCTGTGTAATTTGAACTTTACATGTGGAAAAAATGTAACAGTGCTAAAGGCATGTAAGTTTATTACATGGGGAAAGAGCGCAACGTGCTGTTGCTTAACACAGGGCTTCCTCGCAGCTGTGTACACCTGAAGGAAGGACAATGACAGCAGCTGCAGCCAGAGACAGCCTGAGCAATGGTCACGGAAGGCTGGCGCGCAGTGACCTCACTTCTTCTTTACCCTGGACTAGGCTCAATAACTTGTGCCTGGTGACCATGGATAAATGCCAGGCAAACCCATAAATGCATGGCAGTACCCTGGATGAGAAAGAAGAACAAGTCATTGAGCTTGTGACTCATGGGTAGCTAGTAAGGAAACTCCTCCGATCCACAAAGTTGTACTTAATGGTGATTGTTTAGCAATGACTGATACAAATGAAGGAATCTTTTCATGCTGTACTGGGACTTCTTACAATTTTTGTTTAGTTCCAATAACAACTGCCTCCAGAAAGCAACTGGAACCTGCTTAAAATGGGTAATGTTCACTCTTCAGAGGGCCTGGCCACCCTCCAGAGAAAGGCTTCCCTACATGTGTGGTATAATGCTGACCTCTTAGAGTCTTCAAGATTTTTAGGCTTGAAAAGATATCTGGGAAAACTGTCATCTAGACCATATGAAAAGCTGGTATAATCCTGTTTGACTTTTTGTTAATATATGAGCTTCACTTGTGCGGAACGTTTTTTATAACTAACATGAGTCCTGTACTGGGAAAAGATTTAACATTTTTGTCGCCAATGACGTAGACTTGTTCTATTAAGCCAGAAACTCTAGATTTTCCTTTAGAAGTAGAAGTTAAATTAATACATAATAGACTTCTATCTAGTTCTTCTGTGGAATGAGGCTAGTTGTTTCTGGCTTTTGTCTATGTATAGATGCTTCTTGTACTGTGCAAGCCTTGTATGGATTGGTAGGCACTGGATTTTTCTCAGTCTGTGAGTCACTGTTGGAAACATAAGTGAAACATAGTGTTAAAAACATAAGTAAAACCATTTTGTGTAACTTAAAAACCATTTTGTGCGACATGTAATAATGTCATGCCTATAAGACAGGAGCTTGCCGCTAGCCAGCTCTGATAAGAGATAGGCATCAGAGGCAAGATCTGATGTGTTCAGGGATGGCCACAGGACAGCTCAGATATAAACTAAGACCAAGACAGGCTTTTATATTTGTAGTCCGAAGTTTCTGTCCCCCCAGCAGCTCCTTAATAAACACACTGGGGTTTATATTAATTATAAATGCTTGGCCAATAGCTCAGGCTTGTTACTAGCTAACTCTTACATTTCAACTTAACTTATATTCCTGATTTACTCTCATCCATGTGGTGGTACCTTTATTATCATGGCATGTTCATCTCCTGGTCTCTCTGCATCTGGCTGGCGACTCCTCTCTCTGCCCTTTTCCTTCCTATCTCCTTAGATTAGTCACCCCACCTATACTTCCTGCCCAGTTACTGGCCAATCAACATTTTATTTAATCAATTTGAATGATAAATCTTTACAGTGTACAAGATGATTATTTCATAGCAGATGTGCTATAAGTAACTAACCCCAAGGTGACATTGATAGGTTAATGAATCAGTCCCAAGCTTTGGACCCTGATAGCACCAAGCTACTGCCCAGTGAAGTATACAGAAATCGAAACTTTGGAAATGGTCTCTAGGATTGCACTGCTCTGCTCCCAAGACATGGCTTCTGTAGCCTATGTGTTGATTCTCATTGACAAAAGGGCTGTGTGTGTTTTTAATAGCCTCTGTGCATCCCTGACTTCAGTGACCATTGAACTTCCAGCGCCATCACTGGGCACACACAGTGCTAGCTGCTGGCTGGACACTCTCAAGGACCTTCTGGACTTCCACCAATGCTGTCCTCCCAGCCTGTCATAGATGAAGGACTTCATGGCAGACACGGGTTGAGCTTGCAAGCTTCTGAACCTTCCTCATGAGGCATTACCCAGTGAAACCAGCAGCAGCATTTTCTGCCCAACCACTGTTTCCAGCTTGCTTGGTGAGATGTCTGTTTAACTTGTATATTAGCGTGGTATTATAAGGAATGTTTGTGTGAATAAACTGAGCACCTTTAAAAGTCAAATCTTTTGTGGTCTTCCTCATTGTGGAGCTCCTCATAACCCATAGGCCATGCTTTCTACACTTCATTTTTGAATTAGTATATTTCTTGTTGGTTATGTTTTTCTGAAGCTTTTTAGCTGTCAGAATTCTACAGTAGTTCTCTGAAGAGAGAACCCAAATAACATTTTTAGGGTACTAAGACATTACCCACAGAACAAAAAGAGAGGACCCCAGTCTAAGAGTTACTCCTTCTGTATGTCTTAGAGCTCAATTAAAATTGTGCCTAAAAGGTTTACTGACACTAACCCCTTACTATCTATCATTCCTCCTGTCCAACATAGGATCAAATGAGACCAATCCTGACAAATGTGACCCTGGCTACTATCAGGTCCAAAGGAAACTCCATTTCCCCAAATTCCAAAAAGCAGAAGGGACAAGAGGCTGTCTGTGGTACCAATTAGCTCATGCTGACCTCCAGGCTTTCTTGGTATCACAAACACATGTCGCACATTTCGCAGCCCATTGCTAGCACCCTAGCTCTTCCTACCTCCTCCCTTTCCCTAACCCCCAGGCCTCCCCACCCTCAGCTACTCATTCTCCTTTTAACACTGCTATTTGTGGTATGCTGGCTCTGTCTGCCTACCCCTCTCAGGCTCTCCCTCTTTCTCCTCTATCTCTCTCTTCTCCCTCCCCTTGTCTCTGCTCTCCAGTGTTTTTCCTCCTGGATGGTCCTCTCTTGCTCTCTGCTCTGCTCTGTGCCACCTTCTCTCGTGGCCAGGTGAAACCTGCTGGCCACATTTAGTCTACATTTTTCTCCTCCTGCTCTGGACTCTTCCTGATGTCCCTGCCTGTTCGCTCATGTCTACAATGAAAGCCTCTCCCTTAACCGTACCATAGAGCGGTCATCTTGTCAGCTTATACAGTTACCAAGGTCAGTAGAAAACAAACCATCAGGTGCTTAATCATGTCCTCAGAGAACATTATGCAGAGACAAGGATGAACACTGTCAGGACTGAAATGGAGTCACACAGGGCAGAGTTGCGGCTGCTTATAATCCCGCGGTGTGGGAGGCTGAAGAAGGAGAAACAACAGTTTGAGGTCAGCCTGGGTTTCACAGCCAGGCCCTTTTTCAAACCAACAGGATTGAGCTGCTTGCTCTAGCCTTCGGAAAGAAACTAAACCCAAGAGTTATGCAGAAATGGTTCCTAGCACGGAACCTGGCACAACGGGAGTGTATTTTGACCTAGAGAGTCCTGCTTGTATCCTCCTCATGATTTTGTTTTCTGTCAGAGGCATATTTCACCTCAAGACTGAGGTGTTAAGGCAAAGAGTGGGAGAATGTAACCCGTCTACCTCCCAGGACCAGACATTTCAAGGAGAGGCTTGTTGGTTGTCAGACTGTTGAAACAAAGGACTCTAAGCAATTAGACCCCCTCTGGCATTCTCCTGCAGGGAGGGGGAAATGGCTGAAGCCCTGGGGGCATCCGGAACAGGAATTTGTCTCCTGGAGAAAGATTTGCAGCTTGTGCAATGACCTTAACCTCACAGCAGACTGACCTGGGAGAGAGAGAGAGAGAGAGAGAGAGAGAGAGAGAGAGAGAGAGAGAGAGAGAGGGGGGGGGGAGGGGGGAGAGGGGGAGAGGGGGAGAGGGGGAGAGGGGGAGAGAGGGGGAGAGAACCGAGCTGTACACAGGTGGGCAGGGAATCACTCTGCTTGACTAGTTATGCGAATCCCCCGCGCTGTGTTTGCACCCTACCCTCACATCAGGCAGATGACAAAGAGAATCGTTAATTGACTCACTGGAGAAAGTAGGCTGAGTGGGGCTGTGCGAGCACAGCTGCGACCCCTGAATCTGGCAACAAGGTACCTAGGCAGCTCACAGCAGGCCAGCCTCTGTTGCTCACATCTGCCGCACCAACATCCATGCCATTAGAGCCTGGGCTGCTCCTTTTAGCTTCGAATTCCTAACATCCAAGTGCCCAGCACATGGGATCCTCAGGTACACGTTCTCTCCACCATGAAAAGGAGCACCGTTTCTTCTGTTGTGAGAGAAAGGTGGGATCAGTGATGTATTCCCCCCCACCACCCGTGACAGCTGGGAAGTGGTTCCACATCACCGTTGTGGCTGGCCTGGGATGGCAGACTTCGTGCACTAATGGTCTCATCACAAGTTAGGGTCCAATTTAGCCCTGACTAAACAAACAACAGGCTGTAGTAACAGAAGCAGCCAGAAGCCCGCCCCAGCAGTGCCTGCAGCCAGGGAGGCCTCCCAGCCCCCACCTCAGGCAACTTGCCTCTGTGCTCCAGCCCACAATTTCTCCAGAGCTCCGGATTGGTTCTCAGAACCACGGAGCTGTGAAAGAGCCTGTATATATTCCTCGGAGGGAAAGGCTGCCCCAGACAGTGTTGAAGTTTCCAGAGACCTGTTCGGCTGAAGTTCGTGTTCAAGGCTGAGGACCTAAACCGCTTGCCAAAATGTGTAAGGGACTGGCAGCGCTGCCGCACTCATGCCTGGAAAGGTGAGACCCGAACTTCTTCCGTGTAGGAGATAAAGATGTGGTGAGCCTTTACTCAAGGGTGGATGCCCGGAGGCACCGTGGGATGAGGTCCCGGGATGAAACAGCTGGTTGGTGATAGACTTGGCATCGTCACATCTGTAGCAGTACAGAGATTTGGAAAAAAATCTGCGCTTGGAGATCCAACAGGAGAGAATTCATGTGTCATTTAGTTAGTACACAGTGTCATTTCCTCCCAGAAGAAAGATGCCTACTCTGTAGGTGTGTGTGTGTGTGTGTGTGTGTGTGTGTGTGTCCTCTCTCTCTCTCTCTCTCTCTCTCTCTCTCTCTCTCTCTCTCTCTCTCTCTCTCTCTCTCTCTCTCTCTCTCTCTCTCTCTCTCTCTCTGTGTGTGTGTGTTTAAAAGGTAGCTTCCAACATCAAAGCATAAAATTATCTGGGTTTGAAATCTGGCTCCCCTACTTATGACTTGTGTAGCTTTGAGCTGTTTCCTTAACCCCTCACTTTGTATATCTGTAGAGGTAGGCAGCATATCTGTCTACCTCACAGACTTGTGTGGGGAACCGAGTATGCGCTCAGCTGTGCAGTGCTCAGAAGAACGCCTGACACAATAGAACAGTGGGAGGAATGACCTTTATTCACTGCTAGAGATCGGAACTGCAGCCTCTGCAGGGTTTGCAGTGGGACAGAGGGAGTTTCTCATTTTCCCCAGTACCTTAACTTTATTAGATAGAAGTAGTTGGGTTGCTGGCAAATGACAAGCTCCTGGGATGCAAGGTTTGCTTATTATCTAGAGTTCTCGGACACATAGTTGTCCTGGACTATACTATCTAGTCCACAAAGAATTCTACATCCAAAATAAATATCTTACTAAAAAATGACATCGTAACCCTGTGATCTGGGAGGGTAGCCGGGTTCTGCTCTTTTAGGAAATTGGTCTGGTTAGATGTATGTTGACCCTCAGTCATTAAAGGAAGTAAAAATGACTCTCATACAGCCTACTTCTGTTCCTAAGGGCAGTTGTGATGTTTGTCTGAGACGGTCATATTGTTTAGTGGGCTGTCAAGGACTTTTTAGAACTTCACATTTTCCTTGGTGCTTTCCGTCACAGCAATACATTTGAAGTGACTGAAAAAAAAGATAAGGCATTACAGCATATTCCCCGGAGTCAGAAGCACACTGGTTTTAAACTAGTAAACATAGGAGAAGCCGTAGCAGTGGAGTGTGTAGTAGCTGGCTGGTAACTCAGTAGCTCATTATTCATTGGGCCGGGGTGGGGGTGTGGATTGGGAGGTGTGGAGGTGGCTGGGGGTAGGATGGGGGTGGAGGGTGGTGGGTGGGTTCTGGGGCTCAGAACTATTGATTGCTTTGCTCCCTCTCACCTCCACCTCCTCTGTAGAAAGCTCCAGAAATAGGCAGCATGCGGAGAGCTGCGAAGCAGCCCAACTTCTTTGAAGAGCAGGGGATGCATCTTGCTTTTCTCTTTAGCTGTGAGTCGCACATTGACTGTGCACAGTATGGATAGACGCCTGTAGCCCGCTTGGTATCTGCAGTTGAGCTATCTTCCTTCGTCACAACGGTGAACAGTTGATGCCACTACTGTGACAGCCTGCAGGAGTCTGGGCATCTTGACATTGCTACTCATCTTGCCCTCTATTTTTATGATTACAGAGATACAGTGATGGGATTTTTGCAGTTATTTCTATTACTGTCATGTATTAGATTCATTATCAACTTTAGAATTAATTTATATTCACATTTATTTTTTATCCACTTGATTTCTAGCTGGGGGTTAGTGTTAGTCTTATTGGAAATGTATACGTTTGAGGCTAATGACATAATTGAGCATTTTGCAGAATTCGTAATGTTAAGAATGCAGTAAGCTAATAATGTTGGAGGAGGTTGCCGAGAAACTGTGGATTCCTCCTGATGAAGCAATTTCAGGTATTTCAAGCCTGTATACACTCCTTAGATGATGACAAGCCATACACTGCACGCAGGACAGCGTCCCCATCCACGTAGGAAGGCAAATGAGGGTGCATATTACTGAGCGCTATAGTCCAGTGGAGAGGAACAAAATACCAAGTACTCGAAGTACAGGGTGGGGACCCGGCTGGGCCTCAGAGCTTTCGATCGTTGGAGGGGACTTCACAGGGAGTTAAGAAAATGATGCTTAAGCTAATCTTACAGGGCAGAAGAGCCAGGCAGTTATAAGTAGGAGGAAGGGATCTGAGGAAAGCCTTCAAGGCCAAGGCGACAGCTGCCTGTGCAGATGTGAATGTAACCGGAAGTTTGGCCAATGTTAATGCAATCTGTACCACGTCTCAGGCAAGCAAGGAAAGAAACCTCCAAGTTTTCACTCGTCTTTGGCACAGCCTTCTGGGTAGCACACTTCACTCACTATTCCGTAATTTGGGTTTGGTTTGTCCCCTGCAGAGGTGTATGCCGGAGACTGTCTAACGGTGTCATTTAATATTTAAGAGCTTTGGTGGCGGGGGGGGGGGTAGTTTTCTATCACTATAACAAATCACCCGAGAAGATCAGCTTACAAAGAGAAAAGGTTTCCTCTGGCTCCTGCTTTGGAGGTTCCAGTCCTTAATCAGCTGGCTACGCTGCTGTTGGACCTGTTGCAAAATAGAGAGCGCGGCAGAGCAAAACTGCTCACCTCGTTCCCATGTAACAAAGAAAAGCTGGAAGGGTGGAGGTCTCCCACCCCACTGACTCTCTAGGTCCTGCCTCTTAGAGAGTCCACCACCTCCCATCAGCACCTCCTATAGACCAAGCTTTGGATCGTTGGATCTTTGTGGAGACATTCAAGATACAAACCATAGTAGGGCTTAGCGGGTGTTTCTTATGGGAGCCCTCCACTCACTGCATGGGTTCTTCCTCTTAGAACATTATACCATCTGTAATGAGGTCCTTCCTAGGTCCAAGTTGATACAAGGACCATGCTCCAAAACCTGCAGATCCTGCAGACCTGGAAGCCTCAGGTATTTTGTTATAGTATCAGAGAACAGATTAAAAACGCCTGGGCTCACCCAAACTTCTTGACTCTGAGAACTGAAGATATTTGCTTGAAACAAGATTCTTTTTCTTTCTTTGCCTAGAAGAATTCAAAACAGACAGTTAGCATTTGGTACATAGTAGGCTCTTGATAAATATTTTCCTGAAAAGGTTCTTGAATAGTCAAGAGTCGCTGGAGACAGGTCAGCCCATTGCCAACCTGGCATTTTTCTCTGCTTTCCACGGGAATGGTGAAGAACAGACATTGGTAGTGACATGTTAGGTCACAATGAGAGAAAAGACCATGCTTCTAAATACTGAGATAATGAGGGTTTCCTGTAGGGGTGAAGGAAGGGGGTGGAAAAGACAAGGTGAAAAGAAACCCAGCATTTCTATCCTAGAGGCAGAAACCACTTGATAAGCAGGGGGTAGTTTGTGTTCAAGGATGGCAAGCCTTTGGTTCTTGGCCATTAAGGAGCTTCACAGCTTGGGGTGCTTCTCCTGAAGCCACTGTCACACCTCCTTCAGTGGCTTCTCTTCCCTCTGTTAACAGGACACTTCCCCCTTTTCCTCATTTAGTCTGGGATATGCTGTATCACAGCCTCTCAGGGACCAGAAGAAACTTAGTCCGGAAGGGTCCTTGGAAGGTTGTCTAATCCCTTTCTCCTTTTCAAGTAAGAACTCAGAGTATAGTGGATGGATGATAATAAAATAAAGTTTGTTTCTCAGGCCAGTGTTCATGGCTTGTCTTGCTGACCAGAGAGAAACGGAGTGAAACTTTAATTAATTCAGGCAGGATCAATCATTAGCAACAGGAAGCAGGATGTGAATGGAGGCCAGCCAATAATGGGTTCCTGTCTCTCTTTTTCCTTTAAAGTTTCAATCAGTTCTCAGATAACGTAGGATTTGGACCATATTTTAAAGACAGAGTCCAGTTGCCCGAGGATAAAGACAGCAAACTCCTGGCCCTCTGACTGTCCCAGAAAGTGGCTGGGGAGACACACTAGCAGCACAAAGGGGAAGGCAGATGCAGCACAGGAGGGGTGGCTTTGCAATCTCTCTGCTTCTGCGTTAGCCCTGGAATGGGACATGGAAAGACCAGAGGCCACAGCTGTCCTCTTGATTCCTTTCTGTAGGAGCTGAAAAGCACTGTCTGTCTTTGAGTCTCATTCCTCTTCTGAAGATGAGTCTCTATCTTGTTGGAAAGAAATGGCACAAGAAAGAAAAGAAACAAAATTCACAAGGTGGCAGGCATCATGGGTAGACCCTACTGAGAATCTCCAGAGGCAGCCCGGAAAACACTGTATTAGTCAGTTAGGTGCCAATGTCTTTGATAAACATTTATTTCTTGCATAATTGTTCACCTTCCTGAAGTATTCTTCATGTTCCTTCTTTTTAGAAAACAGACTGTGAGCCCCGTATAAAACAGTAGAAAACACATTAAAAACTACGATTCTTATTCAGGAATCAACAGTAGAACTTCTTAACACTTGTAACTACCCAGTAAACATGCAAACACTTAGTGACCATTTTGCAGTTGTTCTGTGTGAATTAGGATCCAAAACTTGACACATTTGAGATTAAGGTTCTTAGATCTCATAAACAACTCCCCTCTATTACCTAACACAATATTTGCAGGTACAGTTTAGGAAGCTATGTTATACTCTAAAAAGAGTTTCTGGATGGGGAGCAGGCAGAGATCCTGAACTATACTCTTGAAGTTTAATAGGCACAGGGCAGTTCTGGGCTCTCTCTAGGAATCACTCTTGCAAGACTTGATCATGCATGTTCCTGTATTCTCCTCACCCTGATCATGCATGTTCCTCTACACTCCTTTTCACTCTGATCATACATGTTCCTCTATAATTCTTCTTGCCTTGGTCATTCATGTTTTTGTACGTTTCTTCTCGCCCTGATCATGCATGTTCCTCTAGACTCCTTTTCATCCTGATCATGCATGTTCCTCTATAATTCTTCTCTCCCTGGTCATTCATGTTCTTGTACATTTCTTCTCGCTCTGATCATGCATATTCCTCTATAATTCTTTTCACCCTGATCAAGCATGTTCCTCTATATGTCTTCTCCCCCAACTACCTTACTATTCTGAATTCAGACTTCACAGATTACTATTTTTTTCATTTTAGTTTATTTTCTGTACCAGTCATATATTTAAAAGCTGTAGTAATTATATTGTACTAGATGTGCACCTGTCCATTGAGATATGTATAACCTAGAATTTAAAACAATAGTTTCCTAAGTGTATGTTATGTGTATTGATTATAGTCCCTCTGTTACCTCTCTCATCTTCTTCCCACACTGATTGAACCCTGTGCTCTACCCAACAAATCTCATTCTTATTTTCCTGTAGTTTCTTTGTTTATTTTGTGGGTATGCATGTGTGTATGTGTGACCCATGTAGTTTAATTAATATTTATTGCATGAGCATTGATGGGGTTATTTACTGGAGGTTCGCCTGTACCTGCACACACACATCTGTGTACACACACCTGCACACACAGACACACACACCTGACCACACACATATCTACATACACAGATGCATGTGCAAGCCCCCCCCCCCCACACACACAGAGCATTGCGGAGGGGGTTGGGTCTTTTCTGGAACATCAGTGGATCTAATCAGCCTGAAGGTCGGAAGCATGTGTAGTTAACACTGCACCTTCGCATGCAGCTTTGGCCTATGCACCTTGCCCTAGAGCTTCTAGAACATCCACAGGGTATTTCCTGGCAAGGTATTCTACTGCTGCTGTACCCAGGTAAGGCAACCTAAGTAGGCACAATTCCTTTAAAAAGGAAATGCTTCAGGGTGTAAGGGATGGTGTCAAACAGCTTTGGAAGCCTCCAGACAGCAGCTCCTTGAGCGGGTTCACTTCAGGAATAGCGAATGTGACTGAGACTAGTGTCCTGTCAACTCCAGTGGTCTCTCCAGTCACTTCTCAGGCAGCTTGGAGTTCATCCGGACCAGTCCTCACGTATAGCCCTGCAGCTCCATATTCTAGAAAGCCATGGGAACTGTCCCTTAGAGTCACAGGAGGGATGGAGCAGGAAGTAAACTGCATGCGGCAGTATGAAGCACCCTGCTCCCTAAGCGTTTATTATTAGCAGTGAAGTGTGGACAGCTCTTTTGGTCTTGCTGTGACTTTTGTTGATTTGTGTGTGTGCAGAACATCTTCCTTGATGAGGCACTCATCTACAGGATTTAAGAAGTTTGGAAAAACTCAAGATGTTCCATCTAAAAAGTGGCTTCCTGTATCCTGGGCAGCTTGTTTCAAGTGGTTGTTTACAAGGGACACTTGGGCCTGTGGAAGTGTGAGACCTAACCACATGTCTTTTGGGGATTGTCTCGTCTGGTGATCTGGCCTTTTCTGTATTACAGATTTCTAGAATCTTACATCTGCTTCTGAATCCCCCACGTATAGCACAAGTATGCCACTCGAACACATAGCTGAATCCACACATCTTTGTACAGTATTCTTATGACTTTGATAAAAGACATCTTTTGTTGCAGTCATGGATTTACTTGGATTTATACTTAGTAAAAGTGACTTTCTCTTACTGCATTTATTCATGTGTACATGTATGTTTATATATATTGTTTGGTATGTGTGTGTGCTACAGTGCTCATATGAAGGCCGGAGGACAGCTTGAGGGATTCTGTTCTCTCCTTCTATCACATGGGTCCTGAGGATGAAGGTCAGGCTTACAGTTATGTTGACAAGTGCCATTATCCACTGTATAATCTAACTATCTCCAGGGAATAACTTCTTTGTCAAAGATGATTATAAGTTGATAAACTATTCTCTAATCTTAGACAGATAGATGTTTCTTTATTTCATAGTTTTATTTTACATCATTTCAGGCACCACTTGAGTGGGCCACACTAAGAAATTCATTTTCTGTGGGCAGTAATTGGGTGTCTTGGCCAAGTGTTTGGTGCTCTAACAGGATATCTGAGACCAGGTGGCTTGTAAGAGAAGGACATTTATTTAGACTCATGGTTCTGTAGGTTGAATTGTCATAGAGCAGACCGTTAGCTTCTCATACTGAATCACAGCCCGATGATAGAGCAAATGTCAAGTAAGTGCCCATGGAAGAGTCAACAGGAGCCAGGGTGGGGGTGGCCCTGCTGTGTTTGATTTGAGGCTCAGAGTCACTAATCCAGCCCTGGAGAGAGCAGCATTAATCCCACTAATGACTTAGCCTCCCACCCAAGGCCTCATCCCCTCCCAGCCTGTTACTCTCCGTGGTAAACTGCACTTTATAGTTTGGAAAGGAGAAACCATATTGAATTCACAGCTGTGCTCTGCAATTGAATGCAATTTTGACTCTATCTGCCTGGAGTTAAAGTCAGCATCCACCGGATAAGCTCTCTATCCCATAAGAGTTTTCCCGTTTCATCTATCCCGTAGAACCCAGAAACTCAAGTCATTAAATTTGGCAGCAGTCGCCTTTTACCCAGTGAGCTGTCTTTGTGAAAGGCCCAGAACTAGAGGGTTATTTTCAACCGTCATGTTCACTGTTGACCCCAGTTCTGCTAACTAGGATGAAGGCAGTCTCTATCTAGTCTTTGGAAATCAATCATAAATACCCAGCACTTGTTGTATAGTGCTGGTCTCATGGGGGTGGGGAGTGGTGGTGAGGTGATCTAGCAAAAGAGAAAAGGGATCCTGATGTAGCCTTCTCCCTTGCCTCCTCTTCCCCGGATCCACCCTCAGAACAGGGATACGTAGCAAGGGCACCCAGTCTGTCTCATGTTGAACATGAGCACAGAGAAGGTGCCTGAGCCCCCTTCCATGCCTTTTTCTCACCCTGCCCTGCTTTAGTAAACCAGTGGTTCAGTTTGCCAGTTCCACTTCCTTCTCCCTCTGCCCATTCCATGTTGAGCACCATGTGTTGGAGAGTGTGCTCCTTAGCCTTCCAATTGCGTGCTAAGGTTTCTACTCCAGTTCTTCTGTGAACTCTTGAGTGTCACATCTAACTCCTGCTGTGAGAAGTCTTCAGGTAGGACTCAGTGACCTCCCTCATCAGGACCTGTCTGCAGCCCTCCAGGCCACCAGCTTCAATCTCCCTGGCCAGCTCCATTCCAAGGTTCCTGCCAGGAAATCTGCCGCAGAGCCATAGGCAGTCTCTCCACTCAACACATGCTTTTGACTCTGGGCTGTCCCGGCAGAGACAACCATATTGGTTCCCATTGAACATACTCAGCATTGTTTAGAGATCAGATTTAAATACCTGTTTTACAATCCCAGGAAGGAGAGACATTTCTCTGTCAGATACAGTGTCCGTAAATGGAAAAGAAACACAGAAGGCCCACACAGAGGTCAACTTTGGTTATTTAACTAACCCTTAATTGTCTGTGTTCTTCATCTAGCTGAATTGGTCATCACCAGGGAGATTGGGTACCAGGGTGCAAGAAGCTCCCATATGAAGGAGTTCTGGAAGCATATCTTTATGATCATTTTCACCCAGTGATGTTAAAAACAAAACAGAACTTGGGTCCTTAGCAGAGACTTGGGCCTAGGGACCCTTTACTGGTTTTTATCTTGACTTTTGTTTCAAGCAACTATAGTGAGGGTTTCATTAGCCGCTGTCCTATAAATTCTTTAAACTTGGGTAAACACGATCGGGGCTTTCATCCACCCAACTCCTGGTGGTGTCATCTTGGAACCTTAGTTTTTAACCCACTTAATGTCTCTTTCATCCATTTAATTTCTTCCTTTAAAGTTTTAAATTCTCACCCCGCCCTGTGTGGTGTGTGTGTATGTGTGTGTGTGTGTGTGTGTGTGTGTGTGTGGTGTATGTGTGGTATGTATGTGGTGTGTGTGTGTGGTATGTGTGTGTGTGGTGTGTGTGTGGTGTGTGTGTGAGTGGTGTGTATGTGTGGTGTGCATGTTGTGTGTGTGTGTGTGTGTGTGCTGGTTGGGGGGCTACTATGTGCCTGTGCCCTTGAAGACCCAAGGCATCAGCTCTCTCTGGATCTGAGAACACTCAGACTGGCTTTTAAACTTTCCATTATGTGCAGTTAACCATACCTACAAAGCAAAAGGGAGATGATGGATTCATTTCCTTTGCCGTTGTAACAGTTGCCACAAGTTTGTTTGGGGCTCTCGAAACAATACACATTTATTCTCACACAGTTCTAGAGGTCAGATATCTGAAATGGACTCCATTTCTTCTTCTTTTATAGTGTTAGGAGGTGACTGGCATTCTTTGGCATATGGTCCGACCTTCATCTTATTTATTTATTTATTTATTAAAAATTTCCACCTCCTCCCATCCTCCCATTTCCCTCCCACTTCCTCCACTCCCTCTCCCCCTCGCTCTCCAGTCCTAAGAGAAGTCAGGGTGTCCAGCCCTGTGGAAAGTCCAAGCCCCCCCCCCCCCCATCCAGGTCTAGGAAGGTGAGCATCCAAACAGACTAGGCTCCCAAAAGCCAGTACATGCAGTAGAATCAAAATCTGGTGTCGTTATCATTGGCTTCTCAGTCAGCCCTCATTGTCAGCCACATTCAGAGAGTCCAGTTTGATCACATGCTTGTTCAGTCCCAGTTCAGCTGGCCTTGGTGAGCTCCCATTAGATCAGTCCCACTGTCTCCGTGGGTGGATGTACCCCTCGCAGTCCTGATTTCCTTGTTCATGTTCTCTCTCCTTCTGCTCTTCATCTGGGCCTTGGGAGCGCAATCCAGTGCTCCAATGTGAGTCTCTGTCTCTATCTCCATCCATCGCCAGATGAAGGTTCGATGGTGATATGCAAGATATTCATCAGTGCTGCTATGGGAGAAGGCCAGTTCAGGCACCCTCTCCTCTGTTTCTCACAGACCTAGCTGGGGAAATCCCCTTGGACACCTGGGAATCCCTCTTGAGCCAAGTCTCTTGCCAGCCCTAAAATGGCTCCTTTAGTTAAGATATCTTCTTCCCTGCTCCCATATCCACCCTTCCTCCATCTCAACCATCCCGTTCTTCCAAGCTCAATGAGCCCATTGTAGCTTTATCACTTCTGCCCTATAAGGTATCCACAGGTCCTACAAGCCAAGATGGGCTCCTTGAAGAGCCACTCTTTAGTCTGTGTACAGGAGATGGGAATGAAATTTAATGTGACTCAGTCTACCCTCATGCCTGTTCCTATTTCTTCCTGGCTGTTGTCCATCATCGTCAGTGGAAATATTCTCACTCACAGGCCATGTCTTCTCGAGGGTTTACACAGATGTTTTTCCAACCAGAAGATACTGCTCATACTTTCCGTGGGATGCTCATAGGTCCCTCTGGCAACGTTCCTCCAAATCTCTAGACTTTTTTTTTCTTATGTGTGCTTTGTATCAATCTTGACTTACATTTGCAATACATGTTAGGTTTCCATCATTCTGGTTCAAGTCCCCCGTTTGGAGGAAGGGTCTCAGCCTGAAGGCTGATGCAATATTTGCCTATGTTTGTCAACATTGTGTCTCCTGGCTTGTGGCAGCCTGTCTGATTCCTGGACCCTGTTTCCATAACAAGCCCAGATCTAAAAGTAACAGCTTCAGGGAGTTCTTATTCTTCTGTCTTTAGTGTTTGGATGCTGCAGTGCCGAATGCATTGATTGCTTTGAAAGCTTTATGAAGTATTTTCAGGAAAATGCAAGCTTCCACATGAAAGTTTGGGAAGAATCTCTGAAGAGTTAGGGCAAGGAAAGAAAGAGATTGAGATCTCTGGGGACCAAAAAACAAAACGAAACATATCACCTTCCCCCTGGCATGTAGTCTCTGCCAAATCATGTACCCTCAAACACTGGTCCTTCTGGAAGAATGCTCCCCAACCAAGGAAAAGCCATTCTGCTTCTTTTTAACTCCCACACAACAATGCTTTGCCTTCCATTGCTCATACCACTTCTTAGGGGTGGGAGGTGGGACGGGGTGATTTCACACCTGTGATCCAATTGCCTTGACCTCTCTTGTGCTGAGGTCACAGGTATGAACCACCATGCCTGGAGAACCTCACATCTTACCCTGCATCCTCAGATTCACCTTCAGTTGGTGTCAAATGTTCAAAACAATCATATGATGTAGGCGTTATCGTGCCACTATTTTACTAACAAATAAACACCTGCTCAGAGTCAGAAAGTAAACCCCACAAACCTCAGCTCTGCCGCATGGTATGCTAGCTCCAAACCAAGGATTTTTAGCACATGTCAAGGCTGCATTCTAATAACCACCCCGTCCTTGTCTCCATGTAAAAGGGAGCTATCAGAAGGCAGAAATGTTTATTAATATCATAAAGTATTCCCTCAGTATCTATTACAATCAATGACAAACAGCCCTTGTTCCATTAAAGCCAGACAAGTAAACTATTAAAGAAATGAACTTATGAAACAATAGATACTTCTTGAAAATGGAAATTTGAGAAATTATAAGCTTCTGTTTCAACATTTTCTTTTCCAGGGAAAGAGAAAAGATGATTTGAAATCTAATTGCAGCAATAGAAACAGTCCTCTGGTTCTCATTGCTGTGCCATTATTTTCTCAACAACCCATTTTTAGTCATTAGGCAAAGAGAAACACTGAATAAGACCTCTGATTTCTCAGGTAATTTTTCTGACAATGCATCGTGAGAGAAGACACCGAGTTAGCGAAGTGATGGAACGCATATTGGTGTTTAGTAAGATCTCGGTCTTGGTATTCTCCGTTTCTTCTCTTTCCTTGTCTCCATCTTTAATACCCATTATTTATTCTCTCATCTTTTCTTTAGGATATGCTAAATGAGTTTAAAGTAGGATCCACATGCAGTAGCAAGTGTTTAGTCTGCGGAACCTCTCTGTAATTGAACATAAAAGAATGCTTGGCGGTTGTGGGTACCACCACTATCCACAGAAGCTCTCGTGGGAACTTTGCTGACCCTTCCACCTTTGGAACTCAAAATTTCCACAAATATCTGTCTTCCTCAACTGGAGGGCCATTTCCCACTCTTCATTATCTAGCTCCAAACTGAATTACCAAAAGTCCAGTGTTCCTGCCAGCACTATTTTGAATAAGATGGGGAATTGAAGGTCAAAGGGAAATGAGCTGTTTCTGGCCTGTCCGTCTTGTCCCCACACTGTCTCTTTATTACCCTCAGTAACCTACCCGGAGTAATAAGTATGTCAGAAGCAGATGATAATATCTTGGGAAATGTCCCAATTTCCATGAGAATCATTTAGTAGAGAGTGGACGGAGCTTGGGAAAAAACAATGCTATTGTAAAAATACAAACTAAAGCAACATCACAAGAGGAGAGATGTCATAGCATGGCTGCAGTGTGCTGGGCAGCCCCCAAGGTCTTAGAAAAAGCAGCGTCAATGAAGACAATGTCACCTCATCCTCCATGCTTTCAGGGTTGCACATGTGACGAGCGAGAGACTGTCTGAAAGAAGCTTACCTTATTGTCAAGCACACATACCCACAAAGCGTATTCCATCTCCCTGTTCAATGCATGTCTATCATCCCACAGAGACCGACAGAAAGCCTTTGTTCCGCTGAAGTCAGACATATAGATTAGTACAGAATGAATGTATGGATCCTGTTATACAATGCTATGATAGGGGCGGCACTCATAATAACGCACGTTTATCAAATATTTACTCTGCACCTAAAGCTGCTGCCGGCGCCTCATGGATAGTTTACCATCCTCATCACAGGTCTCCATCACTGTTTTGTTACGTGAAGTGAGTTGTGTTCTTTAGGAACATGGGAAGGGAAGCTGCTGGATGGTGGAAGGTAGAAGATACAGCCATGGGCTGTGACTCCACTTCCTTTTTCCCACTCTGTGGATAGGCTTAAGGGGTAGCAGATTTTGGAGGAAGGAGTGAAATCAGAAGGATTTTAAACTGGTGTGTGGTAGAGGATTTGTGGGGAACGCTTGCAAGCTATCAAGGAGGTGCTTGGTGTGCAAAAAATTGTGGTGGATAGTGGGAAACAAGACTGGTAACAAGAGACATGGACAGCCAGAAACCGATGTTTTGAGTTTAGGATAGACCAAGCAGGGCATGGGGAGGGGTGGCATGGAAAGGGGAGGGTATAAGGTTAGTGAGGCAGATATCACGGTAGTTCAGTTCTTTAGAACTGGTAAATGGAAATGTGGAGGAGGGAAGATGCATTGAAAGAATTTTCTGGAAAAAGGAGCAACACATGTAGCCAATTAGCTGTTGGGATGAGGAAGAGAGTCCCTAAGGATCAGGGGGTACAGGTTATGAGAATGATGTGGTTGTACTTACAGCTGAGATGGGTCATTGGGAATGCGTGGAATGATGGGTAATGATGGTGCCACTCTCAGCCCATGAAGATCATGGGCCTTTGCTTTCCTCACTTATGTGCCAAAGATGTTGAATGTTACAACTGTAAAATCTTACTATTGCGAGAGGGTGAGCAGGGGACTTATCACCTTTTTCCTTTATTCCATTCTGCCCTTCCCTGCTCTTTCTTTGGATTAGAGCAAAGAATTCAAATCTCATTTAAGCTTACCCAGCAAAGTGACTAGCTTGGCAGGAGGGTTGAGTCAAGGGCACACTGTCATGATGGCCAAGGGCACTCTGTCACCATGTGTTTCCCATTATTGCCCATGGCTTTTTGTTCTGGGACTATACTAGGTATGTTCCTTTCTTAGCACAGGACTTTCTGTAATAACATGGCAAATTATAAACCCTGGTGCTAATGGTGTGCCGTGGTCAGTCAGTGTACCAGGCACTGAGAGAAATGCCTCACACACAGTAGCTCATCTCACCACCACAAAGGATACTTAGGTAGGTACCATTGCTCTTGTTGGCAATGAGAAATCAAGCAAACAGGGTTCAGAAAGTACCCAAAGCTCGGTGGGTGGGCTGAGAAGTCTGAGGTGGCCATGCCTGACCTCGGTCACTAGGCTATCCCATTTTTTTCCTTTAAGGAAAAGGAGCTTTTGGGGAGTTTGAGCTTTCTGGAAAGTCATTCAGTGTTCCACTTGGCTTCTCTCAAGGAACAACCCGTTCAACATGTAGACGGTTGCTTCCAGTCCTGTAATCTGAGATGGGGTTTGCATCAGTTACAGGCAGACACCTCTTTTCTGCCAAGTGCAGGGCAGAGATTAAACAGGGGTCGGTGTATTATTTGTGAGCGTGAAAGAGACTGGAGATCTGGAAAGTATCTTATGATGTCACGGGGATGGATCCAGGTGGTCACATGACACGGTTATCCGAAGCAACTGGCTGCTACTCTTGCCTTGATGGCTTTTCTTGGTAATGGAAACTTCTCCACATTCATTGTTGACTGTTCCCATGCTTTCACCAGTATGGTTCATAAATTCTCCCAAACGTCTTCTGTTTGAATTTGAGCAATCTCTCTCTCTCCTTCACGGGAGCATTTCTCTACTTACAAAAATCTGACTTTTGAATCATTTTAGACAGACACTGTTATTTTTAAGGGTCTTGTTTGAAGCTCCAGAGGCTCTGGCGGTCAGTCCAGGGTCTGCTGCTTGGGTGGAGGTGTCATCTTAGGTTGAACTCCAAACTCTGCTGCTCTGGGTTCAGAATCACTATGGACACCGTTCTATCCATCCTCCCACCTCCGCAGTCCCCCATTTGTCCTGGTATGGGTGACAGTGTGCAACTATGGTGGGGTGGGGCAGACTAGTTCTAGAGCCTTAAATGGCAGTATTGTGGACTTTTGTCCAGGGGAGTTTCCTCTCCCCCCCCCCTCTCTCTCTCCCTCTTCCTTCTTTTCTCTCTCCTCTATTTTTTGTTTTCTTCTGTGTCTCAAACACTGGCTTCAACACTATGGGGGAAGAAGCTAAGTAGTGCCTTCTCAATGATTTATGGAGAAGAGACATGGAAGTAGCATACACTTCTCCATCATCATTGACTTTTAAGCTCAGGGTTACAAGTCCCCAAGTCAAAGGAATATTGGGAATGAGAACTCGTACTGAGTGCACAGATGTTAAATAAGTAGAGAGGCTGATGGCGAAGATGATGATGACAATGGTCGCAATGGCAATAATAGCAACAGCTGGCATGTATAGCGTACTATTTATGTACCAGGGACTGGGCCAACCTGCACTGCCATTATCTCTCATATACTCACAGGAACGTCTTATACCATCTCCTAATTCATCCTCATTTTACTGATCAAGTTGTTGAGCCCCAAGGTTACACGGCTTGTGTAAAGTCACTCAGATAGTGACTACTGGAAAATAAGGAGATCTATTCAAGACCAATTCTAGGTTGTTTTTGGTAAGTAACCAAGTATATTAATGGTTAGTTGTGGGTGGTGGTTTCTCAGTAACCTCGCAAGCAAGACCACTGTAGCTACAAAGAAACCAAACTGAACACGTACTTTTTGAGCAGACACTTAACAAGCTGATGAAAAGTGTTTATATAATTTATTCCACAGTACCAACAAAGTTCCAGTTGTTTGTGTTCCTCTTGCGCCTTGTATGAAAGATTCACTAGCCCACAACAGGGTCTGAGAGTGAGATTCGGATGCCCTCATGGTTGATATTAGACAACGAAAAATCTCAGAGTCAATGACGGGATCTGGGGCAAAGCAGGGGTCAAGCAGCAGGTGCCATCCCTAGGAGTGAAGGGTGAGGTGCATCGTTACAGACTCAGTTTACCATGTGCAAGGGGTTCACAATAGGCTTACCAGTCCACATGAGCCTCACTCCTGTGACCAGAGAGAGACCATTATTTGTAGCAAGCATTCTGCGTACAGTGATCTTGATCAGATCAGCGGGGACCGTTGTAGATGGCCCCACAGGAGCTGAACTTTCTAAAAAGTTTGCTGGTCACCACCGAGAAGTGAATCTCCAACTGGAGCAAGTACCTGGTGACCTACACCCACCTGACACTGTTGCAATTGGAAGCAGGCAAAAGTGTAATGAGCTAACACGTTTCATCGTTTCTCGCTCTTTTGTTTTTGCCTTTTGCTCCCCAGGAGACTTCCACACAAGTAGTAGTGTGTGGCCTCAGGAAGGCACCCAGCAAAGATAGTGCTCATTAGTCTGTTAAAGAAGCAAACGAGTAGAAGAAGAAACTGCATATGGCTCTGTTTTTTAATTGGCACTCTGATCTTATGAAAAAGTTAGCTTATTTAAACAAGTGTCCTATTGACTACCTACGTGTGTGTGTGTGTGTGTGTGTGTGTGTTTGTGTATGTACATTTGCACAGATGCCGGAGGACAACCTTGGCTGTCATCCCTCAGAGTTTTATTTATTTTATTTTATTTTTTGAGACAGGCTCTCTCTCTGGCCTGTAACCCGCAAAGTAGGCTAGGCCAACTGGCCAGTGAGGGCCTAAGGACCTACTTGTCTCCCACTGTTCCGAAATGGGATTATAAATACATGCCACAGTTCCTACATTGTCTTAAAACCTAGTTTCTGCATTCTTCATGCTTGCAAGCTGAGTACTTTATCCACTGGGCCCCTCCCCAGCGCTTTGTTGCCTTGGCCTGTGAGGGCATCTGAGTGACAGCAGTCTGGGCACAGCGGAGGTAAGAGCTTGCACACAAAATGACAATAATTGTTATTAAGTCTGCCAGGAAATGGTTGAACATAACAAGAGCTTGAAGGATGTAAGAGATAAATGTGTTTCCTATAAATATGCCGTATTTGACAGCTGTCATTGTCAATTCCACGTTTCCAGCCGTCTTGTAGTTCAGAGTGTCATATAATGTAGCCAGTCACATGACCCTTGGGAAACGGTTGTCATGGCTGCGGCCACATCTCAGTTCCCTAACAATGATGGCACTATATATCTCCTGCCGTCTTTCTCCACCTTTCGCCTACTTCTGTCACTGAGGGTTATCTTATGCAAACTAACCCTAGGGTCATTTACCTAAGGTACCAAATAGAAATTACATAAATCAGGTATGAAGATGGGCCTGTATTTTAATGTACCACTCTGTGTTAGATGGCTAAAACAGAGGCAATGGGTGGTTTCTTTTTAGCCAGATGGAAGTAGTAGATGCCAGAGTGATGGAGTCTTTCCCTATTCGAATGGCCCGGTCCTGCTTTCTCCCCAAACCTTGAGTGTCGATCATGATTTTTAAGCAGTCATGTTAAGAGGAACTTTGGGAGGGGTGGGGGGTAAGCGAAGATGGTAGATAACAAACGTGTGTGTGTGTGTGTGTGTGTCTGTGTGTACATTTCCAAAGGTATTTATTGCTTTTTGAGGAAGCAAGAAACACATAGTTTTCCACTTTTGTGAAAAGGAGCCTGCAGCGTTTCCTTAGCCAGATCCAGGGTTCTTTAACCCACAGCCATTGTGAAGCACGACTCTTAGTGGCCAGCAGGGGGCATCTGCAACGCAGATTTGGGTTGCATTGCGGTTAACCATCCAATAATAGATCAAGGCTTTTGGAAACCTGTGTTGAAAATGCTGCTCTACACATCCCAAGCTTCCAGCAGAGTGTCTTTTCTTCATGGATGTACTTGAAATGCGTCTGGAGTCTAGGATTAAACCTGCCTGTGACTGCCAGATGCAGTACAAGCACGGGGCCCCTAAAGGCCCCTCTGTGTCTTTAACATAGTCAGATGTCACCTTGCATTGTTTTCAGCGTTCCCCGTCTCCTTAAAATATATTCTGTGTGAGCGAATGTGGATGACTGGCTCTGTGCCCCACTTGAGCCCTGCCTGCCGGTTTTCTTCTCCCTCTCCATTTTCTTGTTCTTATTTTTAGGACCGGAAATGGATGCAGGCCCTTGCCCATGCTGGGCAAGCACTCAGCACGCTTCCTCCTTAGCCTCACACCTCTTTATCACCAGCGACTCTATAGGGAGAAACCGAACTCAGTCATTTTATGGTCCTTGCAGTCGTCTGGTGGCTTTATGTCTCTCCAGTCAACCTAATTAGTCGACTGTGATTTGAAGCAGTTGTAGCCAGAAGATCGCAGGGAGTTGGGGCAGAGGCACAGCTGAAGTTGTTCTCTAACCAACATTGCGGTCTGTCTGTGCATTTCCGTGGGTATTTATTGCTTTTTTTCTAGGAAGCAAGAAGGCACATAGACTTTCCCCCTTGTATCTCATCAATGTTTTCAGTGATGGAAAAAACATCTACAACATAGTTTGCATGGTGTACAGTTGTGCCCTTTGGAGTTGTTCCAGACATCACCAGGGCCAGAAATGCCATCTTAATCCTTGAAACATCTTGAATCCGAGCTTGTCTATAGGTTCCTAATCACATTTTCTCCAGTGCAGTTCTATTTCTAAAGAGGCTGAGTGGCTTCTGTTTGTAGGGAGACCTGGCGCTGGCCTTGCACACACATGCCTCTGAAGGTTAGAACTTGGAATTCCAACCCCCTGGCCAGCGTCCCCACATGGGAGCAGTTTGAGCCTTGCACACACATGCCTCTGAAGGTTAGAACTTGGAATTCCAACCCCCTGGCCAGCGTCCCCACATGGGAGCAGTTTGAGCCTTGCACACACATGCCTCTGAAGGTTAGAACTTGGAATTCTAACCCCCTGGCCAGCGTCCCCACACGGGAGCAGACTGAGCCTTGCACAAGGCTGCGACAATTCAGACCTTTGCAGCTTGAAGTCGCTGGAGTGACTCATCTCTAGAACTATCTTCCCCGAGCCTGCAATTAAACTCTCAGCCAGGCGTTTCCAATTGATTTTATTTCAGAACAAGTTTTTGTTTTTGTTTTTCCCACTTGTAACACAAAAGGATAACAAGAGGAGGGGGGAGGTAGACGAGAGAAGATATAAATCATTCCTTGTTAATCAGCATTAATGTAATTTAACCCGGGAAAAATGCCTAGTGTGCAGTCAAAGAAAGCGAGAGATTGTGGCTGGCGAGGTAAACAAATTAGAAAGTTTTCCTCTCCAGATAGAGATGCTTCTGAAACCAAATTAATGTCAGATGCATTCAAGTTTATCATTAAAGGGGAGGGGGAGCTAATTCGGCAAGGTTGAGCTAATTTGGTTTTCCTGTGGATTTGTGCTATTCCCACACTTGTGTGAGGCTCTGACGGGAAGGAAGGCAGTCGAGGTGAAGCCGTTTTCCAGGAACTCTCAAGCCTGTAGCAACTCTGTGTTCTTTCTGTTTGTTTTGTTTTTCCAAGATGCTCAGTATTCAGAGTGGCTAGGACTCCACCATTTGTCAACTTTAAACAATTACCGCTTGATGAGCATAAATGCAATAATAATCATGCTTTTCTGTGTGGCTGCAAATGAATAATTAGGTCAGGTGACTTCCCGCTAACTTCCCAATGTCCTCTCCTTCAGCCTGTATACTAAGGCAGGAATGAAGTGTTTCACAAAAAAGAGTACCTAGTGTTCCGGTATAGTTACCAGCTCTGAGAAGGGAAAACACACATGAACATGAACATGTGTGTATATAGTGAGTATCGTACATCTCAGGGTGGCTATGAAGGACAACCCTAAACTTCTCATCTACCTGCCTTTGCCTCCTAAGTGGTGAGGTTATAGACCTTTGCCACCACACACAGTTTATGTGGCTCTGCAGGTCAAACCCAGGGCTTCTCACACAGGAGGTAAACATCCAGCCAACTGAGATTCATCCCCAGCCTCAAAACGTGATTTTTTTTTTTTTTTTAGAAATAGCTGACATAAACAGTCCTTCTCTAGATCACTCCACACACACACACACGAAGCCAAACCCATCGAACAAATGATATAGAGAAAATCTTCCTGGGGTTTTGGGGATGCCTTTGAATTGCTTTTTCTCTACCTTTAACTCTTTCTTACACTCATGCCAAATGTGCCACAGGCTAGGTGCAGCATGGTGTCCCTTGTCACCCTTCCATTGGGAAGATGGAGACATGACAGCCTGCCTCATTTAATTCAGCAGTCTGATCTCTATCACATTTCATGAGCCAGCAGTTCATTCACCGCCTTCTCTCTGACCTGTAAGACCAGTCAGGTGAATGTCTGCCAGTTTGTGAGGAACACAAAAGGTCTTGCTCGTTTGGGTGATGACTGGCCATTGTCCAACTCTACCTCTGCTTCCTCTGAGAAGGTCCCCTAGCCTCTCCCTAATGGGGACTGGGACTTCCTCTGCAGGGCCTGGTCTCTTCTGGAAAGCCCAATATTGAAAGATCTCAATAGGCTATAGGCACCTGGACAGCAAAGACCACAAGGCCTATGGGTGTTCGTATGCTTACTATGTGCTACCTAATACAGCAAACATAATTTGTAAATTAGCAAGACATGTATGCATGAATGAATGAGTGAGTGAGTGAATGAATGAATGCATATATTAAAAATGCCCAACTGCTTTGTTCTAACTACCCTCTAACGCATGACTATTACTCGTGCATAGGAGATTGTAAACCTGTATCTTTCTACCTTACAAAAGAAAATGGCTCAGATAAAGCAAAAGAGAAAAGGTCAAAGACATAGAAGTGTGGGGGGAACAGGAAGCCCCCAAACATGAGTGCTTATCACTAGTGTTTATGTAAGTGTTGGTGGGTGTAATGTGTTGAGGTCGGCATTTGGTAATCGCTCTCCTTACGTGTGCAAAGGAAGAGGTATGTGGAGGCCAAGAGGCGGGATCTCTTTACCAGATAATGTAGAGAGAAGATAAACCTTATATCTCTGACCGTAATGCTACATATTGACCAGCAGAGGGCAGCTCCAAGGGCTGCCTACATTTCCCAAACAACTCCCAATAATATTTTTATTCTAATTAATGTAATATGGATAGTCTTACTTCCTGAGTTAGAATACTCGAGGAAGCTTTCGTCATTTAAAAAATAGCCTATGTAATTTTTCGATCCCTCTGTTTGGTGCTTTAGGTAGGACACAGGTTAAACCTGTGAAAACAGCGATAATGCAGCTGAAGCTAACTTTGCAGAAGCAGAAATGTGTCCAAATGATGTGCCCGGTGACTCACAATGTTAGCCCATTTAATCATCGCAAAAGTCCGAGAACTTACCATTCTATCAGTACCGATTTCCAAGCCAGAAAAGCTTAACATCAGATAATTTAAGTAACTTGTAGAGCCTGGAATCAAGGGAGAGGTATCTTATTCAATGTGTTATACAAGACCCATGCATCAGAATACTTTTGACCACAATGCTTTGTTCCTCTGAGCTCTACTTGATGTTATGGAGTGCTAGGGCTAGCTTTGCTCACTGAGAAGCTTCTAGAGAAAGAATGGAAGCAAAGAGAGATATAAATGAAAAGATACCACAGAGTTAACTATTTCTAAGTCAGTTACAGCATCGTATTTTGATCTCAAAGGAAGTTCAATGTAGTAATTGGAGATCTGCGGCGTTTGTAAGTTACAAGACGGTGCTTTTTAAACTTTGGCTTTAATATATGCATAGTTATTCATCTTGGCTATGTGTTTCATCTCTTTGTCATCTCTGTGCATAAATTAAGAAAGTATGTTTGCACATCAAAATCCTGCCTGGTTACAGTGTGACCCCCATCATAGCTCTTTAAGGCTTTGCTGATGTTTGACACTGACTTGGAGACAAATGTTAACAGATTGGTAAGAAACAAATACAGGATAATTTTAGTTCACCATGACAAATACTATTGAATATTTGCCAGGTTGCCAAGCAACAGTACCAGGCACAAAGATTAAAAGGCACTTAAGACTCAACTCCCACCTTTAAAGGGTTCTTCTATATAGCGTGGAAAACAGGCGTGGATCAATAACCATCATGCAGTACAATGACCCAATAAACCCTATCTTAAAGGTGCACTTGGGATGCCACAGTGACAAAGGAAGGGCAGTCTGGGGTGTCCTGGGAACTCGTATCTGAGATTAGGATTTTAGGGCTGGCAAGATGTCTCGGCTGGTAAACAAGCTTTTAAGACAGGCCGATAACTAGAGTTCCATCCCTATGAACCACAGCAAGCCTGAAGTTGTGGATCACACCTACAACCCTGGCACTTCTACAATGATGGGAGGTGAAAACAGGAGAGTTACCTTGAATCTCCCAGAGAATCGATTGGGGGACTCAGAGGAGCAGAAATGGAAGACTTTGCCTAAACAAGGTGGCAGGAGAGAACTAACTCCCAAAAGTTGTCCTCTGAACTCCACAAATGTATCCTGGCAAATGTAAACACACACACACACACACACACACACACACACACTGTAGGTACATGTATGTAGATAGATAGATAGATAGATAGATGATAGATAGATAAATAGATGATAGATAGATAAATAGATGATAGATAGATAGATAGATAGATAGATAGATAGATAGATAGATAGATAGATAGATTGATTGATGTACACACAATTTCCATGGTCTGTTTAAAGTATAAAATGAAGGTGATTTTCTTCAAAAATTGGTTTTAAAACTAGGTGAAAATCTTCACATCCTGTCATGGAAGACCATCTGGAATTCTGGCCATATCTGCTCACTAAAATGCTGAAGTTAAAGGATATTGAATCTGTAGCCCATCTACTAGAGATTCTTGTCCTCTATGAAGGCTGCTGCGGGGATACTACAGCAGCTATAATGGGACAGTGGGCAAGGATTTTTAGAACAATTCAGCCAAAAGTAGTTTAGTTTTAGGATTGGAAATGGCTTACAAAGACATCTAGCATTGCTCTGTCATTTCATAAAAAGGGAACAGAGATCTGTCAGTAAAAATAAAACCAAAATTGTTCAAATGTAATGCATCTAGTTGATGGCCAAAGCTAGGCAGTTCAGTTAGTAGTTATATATTTGAGAATTCTGGAGACAGACTGATCAGGCTTCATCACCTACTGACTAGGTTGCATTGAGATATTTAAACTTCTTGCCATTCAGTTTTCTCCTCTGAGAAATGGGAATAAGACTGGATTACCAATCATATGGAAATTAGAAAATATGAAGAGAACATTAGATTGAAATGGGATAATACAAATTAGTTGGTGTCTTCTAAACACTATTGTCGGAACTTGGGCGTCCTATTTTTCTACCCTGATGTTCTTTTTGTTGCAATAGGAGTGAAAGAAGCAAATGAGGTTCTTTCCATTTTTCTTCCTCTGGTGCAGAAAGAAATCACTGTTTTATATTTGTGTGCTCATCTGTCATTCTTGTTCCCTGACTTCTATCCTTTCAGGGCCAAGGAGATCAAGATCAAGTTGGGAATTCTCCTCCAGAAGCCAGACTCTGCTGTTGACCTTGTCATTCCATATAATGAGAAGCCGGAGAAGCCAGCCAAGACCCACAAGTGAGTCATGAATATGGATTCCGCATCTTTTCCTCCAGACGATGGCTGTTTTTCCATGTAAAGCACCGTCATTCATCTGTAGCGCCACCCTTCCGATTACTCACTGAAGACCATTTGAGTCCTCAGAGAGTCAGTTCATAAATATTTTATTTTTTGACTCCTCCATGTATAGACCATAACAGTAAATATTTGCAGAATGAAAAGAAGTAGAACCTTGCCCTCATCTTTGAAAAGATGAACTATACTTTATAAAGTGGCACCAGCCCCTCAGTTATTGACTGTAAGGGCAAAGCATCTGATAATTTACTGGCTGGGGTCAAGTAACCCTGATCCAATTAGTTATGAGTCCGGCACATTCGCCAAAAAGTAATAGCCAAGCCTTTTCCTTGGAAGGGAAATGTGAGCAAGATCACACTAACGAAAAGGCAGACAATTTAGGACTCAACAGTCTCTTCTTGAATATACAAGGTTCCCTTCCAGGTCCAGCAGAAGAGAAGAACCACAGCTTCTGGGCAGGATGAAGATTTGCCTAGCTGTTCCCACTTACTGCACACCGAGCGTTGTTCTCCTGACTCATAAAAAACATACTCCCGACAGGGATTTGACAGTCCTGTGTCTCAACTTCAGCTGTGTATGTCTTCCCCACCCGCGCCTTGCCATCAGTGTAGACATGGCAGGAAAGCTTGATTCTACCCCCATGGCTCCACCTACTTTAACTCAGTAACGCCATCCACACCATCACATGTTCCACAATCTTCCATTAGCTCGCCAGACCCTTACTGTTCAGACAGATGCTCTCATCTTCCCTTTATAGCAGAGGTACCCATAGAAATGAAGAAGGCAAGCCAGAAAGCTAAAAGGATGCCAACTCCTTCATTATGCCACCTAAAAGCTTCAAGATCACAGACGTAGGAAAGTACAGGAGTTCTTTTTAACTTCCATTTCTCTTTTTTAATTTAATAGCTGTAGAA